>NC_036845.1:18402464-18499108 GCF_002910315.2 Salvelinus sp. IW2-2015
TGTCAATCAGTGTTGCTTCCTAAGTGGACGTTTGATTTCATAGAAGTGTGATTGACTTGGAGTTACATTGTGTTGTTTAAGTGTTCCCTTTATTTTTTTGAGCAGTGTACATGTATGTGTGTAACATGTTGTCCCGGGAGTGTCATCTCATAAAATATCACAGGTTAGTGATTCATTTATCTCTATTTCTGCTTTTTTGTGGACTCCTCTCTTTGTTGGAAAATCGCTGTATGCTTTCTGTGACTAGTTGCTGACCTAACATAATGAAAACGGACACTGTGGTTGGATTAACGAGAATTTTATCTTTAAAATGGTGTCTATACTTGTATGTTTTGGAAACTTGAATTATGAGATTTCTGTTGATTGAATTTGGCGCCCTGCAAATTTATAGCAGAACCCCCTCCCAGATAGGTTAAAGAAAACAACACTATGGATTACAAGTTTTTCCTGGCTCATAGACTACTGCCAGGGTGAGGAACCATCTAACATCAAGTTGATAATACTGAACTTTCCCTTTAAAATGGCTAAATACAATTTGAGAAGTATTCTGATACTGGGACGTTACATATGGACATAGCCTTCAGCATATGATGTGCCACTTATGCCTATGAAGTAAAACTGTTTAAGGAACTGTTCCTAATACTCTTTGTAATTACAAAAACTGTGCACTCACTAAAGTGCTCTGTAACAACATTGTATTAACATGTTGTTACTAGTGTAATTGCACCAATCGGGTAGAAAGCATTGGATATCTCCAATAAGCAATTTTCCCTCTTCTGTGACTTCCAATTAAAATAAACACAGCAAAAAAAGAAATGTACTCTCACTGTCAACTGCGTTTATTTTCAGCAAACTTAACATGTGTAAATATTTGTATGAACATAAGACTCAACAACTGAGACAACTGAACCAGTTCCACAGACATGTGACTAACATGAATGGAACAATGTCTCCCTGAACAAAGGGGGGGGGGGGGGGGGGGGGGGTCAAAATCAAAAGAAAGTCAGTATCTGTTGTGGCCACCAGCTGCATTAAGTACTGCAGTGCATCTCCTCCTCATGGACTGCACCAGATCTGCCAGTTCTTGCTGTGAGATGTTACCCCACTCTTCCATCAAGGCACCTGCAAGTTACCGGACATTTCTGGGGGGGGAATGGCCCTAGCCCTCACCCTCCGATCCAACAGGTCCCAGACATGCTCAATGGGATTAAGATCCGGGCTCGTCACTGGCCATGGCAGAACACTGACATTTCTGTCTTGCAGGAAATCACGCACAGAACGAGCAGTATGGCTGGTGGCATTGTCATGCTGGAGGGTAATGTCAGGATGAGCCTGCAGGAAGGGCACCACATGAGGGAGGAGGATGTCTTCCCTGTAACGCAAAGCATTGAGATTGCCTGCAATGACAATGTTACGAATCCCTTTGGCTCTACTGTCTAGGGGGATGGCAACGAGACCCGTAACATAACTCATGCAAATTATACCAGTGAAAAAGTAACAGCGAGAACAAATAACCACAGACAGGTTTATTTGTAAACACACGGTAATGGGGGAGCGGGAAAGGGGTTGAGCTGGACCCAAGGAAAGAAATAAGTATTCAAAAACACCCCTAAGCTAGTCTACCTGCTTCAACAGCTAGTTAACTAACCAAAAATACAGAGGGTGGTCCACCCAGTTCTAACTAGTGTATTTAGACAAAGTTTACCTACGGGTAGTGTATGCCCATGGGCAACTTGTCTTGGTACCCCTTTTCCCACAATCAAACAAACAGTCAAACACCATAACCAAAACAATACTCACAGGTGGGACAAAGTGACCTGTAGGTGTAAAAACAAACGGGAGCTCAAAGAGAGAGATATTGCGAGAGATTGAGACACAGAGAGATTGAAACACAAAGAGATCGAGCTCTAGAGAAAACAACTGAATGGGTTTTTAAACCAAGGGAAAGGGGATGTGATTGGGTAATGGAAACAGGAGGAGGTGTGTCTTCTGATTAGCGACTGATTGGGGAATGATGATTGCCACCTGTGAGGGGAGAAGGAGAGAAAAGAAATACACACACAGGATACACAGACACAGGATACCTGTATCCGTAACAGACAACAAGCTCAGTCCGATGATGCTGTGACACACCGCCCCAGACCATGATGGACCTTCCACCTCCAAATCGATCCTGCTCCAGAGTACATGCCTTGGTGTAACGCTCATTCATTTGACGATGAACGCAAATCTGACCATTACCCCTGGTGAGACAAAACTGCGACTCGTTTAGCGAAGAGCACTTTTTGCCAGTCCTGTCTGGTCCAGCGACGGTGGGTTTGTGCCCATAGGCGACATTGTTGCCGGTGGTGTCTGGTGAAGACCTGCCTTACAACAGGCCTACAATCCCTCAGTCCAGCCTCTCTAAGCCCATTGCGGACAGTCTGAGCACTGATGGAGGGATTTTGCATTCCTGGTGTTCCATCCTGTACCTGTCCCGAAGGTGTGATGTTCAGATGTACCGATCCTGTGCAGGTGTTGTTACACGTGGTCTTCCACTGCGAGGATGATCAGCTGGCCGTCCTGTCTCCCTGTAGCACTGTCTTAGGCATCTCACAGTACGGACATTGCAATTTATTGCCCTGTCCACATCTGCAGTCCTCATGCCTCCTTGCAGCATGCCTAAGGCACGTTCACGCAGATGAGCCGGGACCCTGGGCATTTTTCTTTTGGTGTTTTTCAGAGCCAGTAGAAAGGCCTCTTTAGTGTCCTAAGTTGTCATAACTGTGACCTTAATTGCCTACCGTCTGTAAGCTGTTAGTGTCTTAACGACCGTTCCACAGGTGCATGTTCATTCATTGTTTATGGTTCATTGAACAAGCATGGGAAACAGTGTTTAAACCCTTCACAATGAAGATCTCTGAAGTTATTTCGATTTTTATGAATTATCTTTGAAAGACAGGGTCCTGAAAAAGAGACGTTTTTATTTATTCTGAGTTTATAAAGACACAAATATTTTCCCTCCTTAAATGGATGAAATCAATAATTGATTCTCTGTTGATAGTCATGGTCAATATTTTCAGCAAAATGCAAATCACAATCCCACCCAAAAAATTGTTTGTAAAGACAATATCAGAATACAACAATCAATAACATTTTTGGGACAGAGAGACATTAATTTCCAGTAAATACTAGAATGGTAAGAGTATTTCCATTATTTTACAAACATTGTCTGCTCTCTGTAATTTCAAGAGCTGTCCACTTGGTGGCAGGTGTGTGGCTCGTATAAATGTTCCTGTGAAGGAGACACCCAGCCAACCCAGTCACCTTCCTTATAATACTCTAGTTACCATTATGAAACTGTATTCAGTATTCTATGATGACTTTGTTCATTTGTGTTGAAGGCAATATAAGCACTTTTGGTCTATATATATATAAAAAAGTGTACTTTACACTGAATATACTGAACAAATATGCTTCTCAAGAACATGTATTTTTTTCTTTTTAGGGACATTATAATGTATACCCCTAAAACGAACACATCTTATATAGAACTTTATTGGAGGCTCCCAGATACTTGAAACGTATTTACCTCTCAAACATTGGTTTCATAGTCATCCCATAATCGGCTAACATAATTGTAGAAAATTATGATATTATTTAACTTTTTGAAAAATCCGGTTCAAATGACCTTTTAGGGGTCCATGCATAACAAGTTAAACAAATAAAATTACATTCTATCAAATACTTCGTCATTGATAGTGAAAACACTCGTATGCTCTGGGGTGAGTAAATTGTTAAAACATTAGGGAAGGGGAAAGGAGAGGTCATTCCAAAGGCCTGGGATTAATAGGTTACAAGAGACAACTTCAGTGTCTTTATTAAAAATACCATTGCATCCTCTGCTTTGGCCCTTTTGTTGTAAGAAAACAAAAGTGAAAGAGAACTGAAACTCATAAAGCAAGTCCTTTTAAAGATAGAATCCGCAGTAGGGGGAAACTGTACTACTGTCTGCCCCACAGCCGTTGTAATTGTTTTGTTTATCAGACTTCAGGATTTACATTTACATTTTACATTTAAGTCATTTAGCAGACGCTCTTATCCAGAGCGACTTACAAATTGGAAAGTTCATACATATTCATCCTGGTCCCCCCGTGGGAATTGAACCCACAACCCTGGCGTTGCAAGCGCCATGCTCTACCAACTGAGCCACACGGGACCTAGATAAGGTCCCGTGTAAGACCCAGATGCAGACAGATTGAAATAACAAATGCTTTTCACAATACAGGGGGCAGGCAAAGAACAGGTCAACGGCAGGCAGAGGTCAATATAATCCAGGGCAGAGTCCGTAAGGTACAGAACGGTGGGCAGGCAGAATGGTCAAAAACTGAGAGAACTAGAAAACAGGAACTAACGAGAAACAGGAGTACAGGAAAAAACTCTGGTAGGCTTGACAAGACAAGATACACTGGCTCAACTAAAAACACTGGCTGAGAAACAGACGCCTCACAAGTCCTCAACCGGCAGCTTCATTAAGTAGTACCCGCAAAACACCAGTCTCAACATAAACAGTGAAGAGGCAACTCCGGGATACTGGCCTTCTAGGCAGAGTTCCTCTGTCCAGTGTCTGTGTTCTTTTGCCAATCTTAATCTTTTCTTTTTATTGACCAGTCTGAGATATTGCTTTTTCTTTGCCTAGAAGGCCAGCAGTTTTAAGCTGTGCTAACAATTTCAAAATAGTTTTCTAATGATCAATTAGCCTTTTAAAATGATAAACCTGGATTAGCTAACACAATGTGCCATTGGAACACAGGAGTGATGGTTGCAGATAATGGGCCTCTGTATGGCTATGTAGATATTCCATTATTTAAAAAAAATATTAACCCGACGTTTCCAGCAATAGTCATTTACAACATTAACAATATCTACACTCTATTTCTGATCAATTTGATGTTACTTTAATGGACAATTTTTGGGCTTTTCTTTCAAAAACAAGGACATTTCTAAGTGATCCCAAACCTTTGAATGCTAGTGTATGTCTCCATAGCCTTGGTCTCCGGACCCGACAGTGAATACAGCCATCCCCGGGGAGAAGATCGATACCACAGTCATAGGGTCGATGCGGAGGAAGCGAAGTGGCCCAGGCCTTGCTGAAAACCTCCTGGACGTCCTGGTACTCTGCGGGAATGGAGGAGAGGCCCGAGGCTCCTTCCGAGCCCACAGCAAGACGTCCTGGGGCAGGCTACGCCGACGTCAGGCAATGGGCGTGGCAGAACGGGCTGGAGCCAAGAAATCCCCAATATCACGGGAACCTGAGAAGACTTGATGAGCATAAACTGTACAGACTCACTGTGATTTTGACTGGTCGCCCCACAGTAGGATGGCATGGAGAGTGGTGTAAGTAAGGGGAGAAAAAAAATGATCCGTAGGGCCCACCAGAGTACTCGTACCTACTGATGAGCATGGACACATAATGACCGGCAGTTCCACAATACAGACAACGCTGGGTGTTAAGTCTGCGTAAGCGTTCGGCTGGAGACAGCCTAGCTCTTCCGAGTTGCATTGGCTCGGGAAAAGGCGAGTCAGCAGACCTCGGGGGAACTCGGGTAAGCTCGGATTCTCTCAGGTACGTAGATGCTGGGGACTTCCAGGGTTCCTCGGAGGCAAGCTGGGATCCTTGGGCGAGCGATTAGGACCGGAATCAGACCTCTCCCTCCTACATTCCCGTAGCCGCCCATCGATCCGGATGGTCAAGGCGATGAGCGAGTCGAGATCCGTAGGCAGCTCACGGGCCTGGAGCCTGTGAGCTTGTCCTTTACCTCCTCCGATAATCCATGAAGGAAGGTATTGAACAGGGATTCGAGAACCCGGCGAGAACCCTCCGTGACATTAGCGTTATGAGATATGCTATTTTCGAGAGGGGAAGGGCTATAGCTTGAAGATGAGGGAACACTGGTAGAGAAACGCCTGACAGGTTCCTGACCCTCCAGCGAAGCGCTCCGGGGGAGGTAAGCGGGGTTCTCGGGAAGCCGGGGTGGCCTGGAGAGACGTACTGCTGACAGCGGTGTTACTGAGGGGCTGGGAGTTTACTGTCGTGGCCGGCTGCCTCCCAGATAATCCGCAGAATTGCTCCAGCAATGCATTCAAGGCACGGTCATGGCGTTCTGCCAAGGTCTGGAATCCTTCCATAAGGCTCCTTGGGAGGAGACGGCGTTGCGGAGCTCGTCCAAGTCTACTGGGTCAGTCATGGCCAGTTTGTACTATCTGACCTCAGGATAAGATCCAGGGCAGGCAGAATGGTCAGAAACCGGGAGAACTAGAAAACAGGAACTAACAAGAAACAGGAGTACGGGAAAAAACGCTGGTAGGCTTGAGAAGGCAAACTGGCAACAGACAAAGAGAAAACACAGGTATAAATGCACAGGAGATAATGGAGAAATGGGTGACACCTGGAGGGGGGTGGAGACGAGCACAAGACAGGTGAAACAGATCAGGGTGTGACATTGTTGACAAGCAGAGGTGGGGAGTGCTGGGGGAGCGTCGCACGCCAAGGTAAAAAAAATTACACTACATCTGCTGTACTATCGCGCATGCAATGATGTTCGACGGGAAAAAAACGTGTTTTTTGTTTGCAGTAATTTCTTTGTTGTTGTAATATCGCAAACGGACATGGCTGTTTCACCAATAAGGATTCCAGCTTTCTCCACAAAGAAAGCCATTTATTTCTTCATGCCTTGAGGGCTTTCATTTAGTCATTTCTTGTTGATGCTTTAATGCTTTGGTTAAAATCCAATGAAGAAAAACACAAAATGGGGTAAAAGAAAAACAAGCATGCCACATAGCCAGCCAGAAGGTAAAGAATGTCATCTGTGTTTCATTATTTATGGCGTAGCTATACTCTTTACTCTGTGCTTTTTTTACTCAAAATTTGCCCCTTACCCATGCTGCTTAGAATTATGCACTGCCCTTAGTAGAGTTGCCATGCTTGGCTGCCTCCTAAATCGCCAGCCCCCGCCAGCTGGGCATCTTTCTCAAGCACATCCTGCCAGGGCCACTTTTGATGACATCATCAGAGCTGTCAGTCTTATCCTGGTCCGCTCCCTCTGGGAAAAGGGAGTCACGCACTCTTGCACACTATATCTGTCCTCCATGCCCCTTCCACTTCCCCATCCCCTCCATCCCCTACCAGACCTCCCAGCAGTGCTGTTTCAATGTTTTGTAGCGACAGATTATGGTTGATGGTCTCATCTTAATCACTTCCAATTTTCATTTTCATCTCCACAGCTTCACGCTACACTGCTCTCCCTCACACAAACACTTAGAAGCCAAAGTCACTTCATGTCTCAGCCATTCATTAACTATGAACTGTCTGACACTCTTCTACAGCATTGCCTCTGTGGGCTCACCAGGCCTCATGCTCGGTCCCATGTCACAACATGGTTCCCTAATTTCTAGACTAGAGCATTTACTCTTCTCCTTGAATGACATTGATTTATCTGAAAGCTAATGTAAGAGAGACATCTGTTGTTTGAATGCCATGGCACCCCAGTCTGTGGTGTCCATGATGCAGATGTCTGTACTAGTGTTCATAGACTCCATACACATCAGACATTTCAGCAAGCTTATGGTGTCTTAAATGTGCTCTCTCCATTTGCACCACAATGTAATGGTCCAGTACTGACTGCCACATGCCACAGATCTCCTGATATGATTCTGACAACCACAAACATACTCAATACCCGCTGGCCACAGATGTCAGTTCAACGTCTAGTTTTGATTTATATTTGATTGACTTATCAACTAATCTGAATTCAATGTGAAATGAACAAAACAATGTACCATGTCATTGAAAGTCATTTAGGTTAAAAGGTTGGGTGAAAATAAATCACAACATTTCCTTTTAAGTTGATGACTTTTTTCAAGTCCAATCAGTTTTCTACGTTGATTCAACATCATCACGTTGAATGCTTTTGTTGAAATGACGTGTAAACAACGTTGATTCAACCATTTTTTGCCCAATGGGTATTGTTTAATGTTAATGTCATGAAGAACAGGAAATACTAATACACTACCATTCAAAAGTTTGGGGTCACTTATAAATGTCCTTGTTTTTGAAAGAAAAGCAAATTTTTTCATCCATTAAAATAACATAAAATTGATCAGAAATATAGTATAGACATTGTTAATGTTGTAAATGACTATTGTAGCTGGAAACAGCACATTTTTTATGGAATATCTACAGAAGTGTACAGAGGCCCATTATCAGCAACTATCACTCCTGTGTTCCAATAGCATGTTGTGTTAGCTAATCCAAGTTTATCATTTTAAAAGGCTAATTGATCATTAGAAAAACCTTTTGAAATTATGCTAGCACAGCAGAAAACTGTTGTTCTGATTAAAGAAGAAATAAAACTGACCTTCTTTAGACTAGTATCTGGAGCATCAGCATTTGTGGGTTCAATTACAGGCTCAAAATGGCCAGAAACAAAGAACTTTCTTCTGAAACTCGTCAGTCTATTCTTGTTCTAAGAAATAAAGGTTATTCCATGCGAGAAATTACCAAGAAACTGAAGATCTCATAAAATGCTGTGTACTACTCCCTTCACAGAACAGCGCAAACTGGCCCTAACCAGAATAGAAAGAGTGGGAGGCCCCGGTGCACAACTGAGCAAGAGGACAAGTACATTAGTGTCTAGTTTGAGAAACAGACCCCACGCAAGTCCTCAATTGGCAGATTCATTAAATAGTACCCACAAAACACCAGTCTCAACAGTGAAGAGGTGACTACGGGATGTTGGTCTTCTAGGCAGAGTTGCAAAGAAAAAGCCATATCTCAGACTGGCCAATAAAAATAAAATATTAAGATGGGCAAAAGAACACAGACACTGGACAGAGGAACTCTGCCTAGAAGGACAGCATCCCGGAGTCGCCTCTTTGCTGTTGACGTTGAGACTGGTGTTTTGCGGTTTCGAGCTACAATAGTCATTTACAACATGTCTACACTGTATTTCTGATCAATTTAATGTTATTTTAATGGACAAAATGTTTTTATTTCAAACATAAGGACATTTCTAAGTGACCCCAAACTTTTGAACGGTATTGTGTGTGTCCATGTGGAAGCAAATACGTCAGTTTGCTATATAATACTCCCTAATCTTAGTTACTCTTAAAGGACAGAGCATTGGATAGAGAGCCATTTGACTCTTAATTTGTTGGAAGTGGGTTGCCTTTGAGCCTGTGTGACCTTGCAAACTCTGGATGCAGACGCACACTCAGACAAACATGGTTTTCTTGCGGACATGGCAAAAAGCCAAAACAAATAACCTGCCCTCGAAGTGTCGGAAAAACCGCGAGAAACCCTAAACCCAGACCCACGGCTCCGCAGTACTCACTCACAGGGCCATCAGCGAATGACTTGTTGAAATTTTAATTGTCTGAATGCATCATGTGGTTTGGAAGCAAAATAAAATCAGGACAGATCATCCCTCCTGTGTGATACCCATCCAAAGGAGAGCAGCATTTTTGATTAGGCTTTAATGAATAAATGTTTTGCTGGCTCTGATTTCAAGGTCGGATTACACCAACTTGGGTGGTATTGTATGGATAGGTAATTCAAGAGTCTGTGCTTCGATCCGAACAGATAAGGAGGAGATAGGTGTCCTGTAGAATAGGAGACATCCATTAGACGTTTGATCACCAAATACTGTATCATAATTGTCTTTTTTTTAATGTAACTACATATCTTTTGACTGGATTAATAAGACTCTTCATAATGTTTAAGAGGAGTGGTAATGTTTTTTTTGCTCCTGTTCAGACATACTACTGTAGAGTATCACTTATCTAACAACAACACAGCAATACATGTAATTAAATAAATGCAAGAACGAAACAGAGACGGGGGAGAGAGAGAAAGAACTTAGTAATTTTTATTGTATGTACCAGCAATCTACCCCTGCATCCTGCTATTGCTATACATCATATACTTTTTTTTTTCTTTGCAAAAGTGTTCTTTGGCTGTCCCCATAGGAGAACCCTTTTTGGTTCCAGGTTAAACCCTTTTTGGTTCCAAGTAGAACCGTTTTGGGTTCCATGTAGAACCCTTTCCACCGAGGGTTCTACACGGAATTGTTCTACCTGTAACCAAAAAGGGTTCTCCTATGGGGACAGCGGAAGAACCCTTACACATTTTTTTATTTCTAAAAGTGTACACTGTATGGAAATAGCAGGATGCAGGGGTAGATTGCTGATACAAGGTAGAATCCATTTGGTTTTGTGTTCCATGTAAAATCCTTTCCACAGAGGGTTCTACATGGAACCCAAAATGGTTCTACCTGGAACCAACAAGGGTTCTTCAAAGGGTTCTTCCTATGGGAACAGCTGAAGAACCCTTTCAGGTTCTATGTAGCACCTTTTTTTCGAAGAATGTAGGAAGCTTTTTTCATTACTGTAATGTAGTCCCAAATTTTACTCCTCGGCATTATACACTGTTTAAATGCAACCATTTGTAATGCAATCAAAATGTAATGTAAATCATTTGTGAAATATTAGAGACCATTTGCCTCTTTTTATTTCCTGGCAAAATTAAAAGTTGTTGATGTAAATTTATAATTTTCCAAAATACGTGTTGAACATAGGCAAGGATCCACATAAAGAATCACACTGAGATAGATTCATGGAAACAGACAAAGTCACAATTAGAGAAATCACAAAGCCTATTCAGTTTTACTTGCTTCTGCTATTATTCATTAGGCCAGATATGGACCGCTGGATGCCTACAGTATGCTGAGCGATCACACAGATATTAACATTGCATATGGGATGGAAACGCATGAAACGGCACCCAACTTTATGATAATCCAATCTTAAGGGCCATTTATAATACGACTCACCAGAAAATGAATAGTATGGTGGAATTTAATTGCTTCGATGTGCCTTCTTCCCTGCTTATTAATCGCTTCTGTCATTAATAATAATAGGCAGTAAATATTCATTACAACCCCCCATATTGTGACAAAAAGGCTATGTCTGGCCAATTAAAAATGCATAAGGTGTAATGGCCCTTTATGAATAACGCAGCAGATGCCTCTCCATCGTTATACAGCCTGGCAAAGGCAACAATGCCCTCATACATACACTATGTCTGTTTTCTCTGTACAGAACACTCTGAGACCTAGGTCTGTAGGCATAAGAGCAAGTTGGTTTTTCATAAGGCAGTAGAAGGACACCTAAAAGTAAGCTCGGTCATTAGATCGTGATTTCTGCCTTATGGGATCAACCTGATGTATTTCACTCACAGAATTTCAGTTTGTAGATGTACAGTATTGAGATGACTGAAAATGTTAAGTTTGAATGTGGTAGTTTCATTCATGGTACTGTAGGTTATCAACGGCCCACTTTAGGCCTATAGAGAATGGTTTACCGTTTAGTGGCAGACAAATAGACTAATGAAAAAAGAGTAAAAATTATCAGTAGAAAAATACTGTATGTCAGTATGGATATACATATTTGGTGCAGCTTTCATTTTTGTTACCATTATTGCAGCCCAATGATGATATGTGTCCAGTAGGTGGCAGCTTTGTATAAGTAAACCCCCGAGCAGTAGGTTAGATATTGTTCAAGGCCTGCTCCGATAGTTGAATTAATTGGCTGCAGTTAGAAAGTAAAGTACAACATGAAACCTTGAGAAATTGTGGTTTTAGTGAAATGTCTGCACACAATGAACAATAACCTTGTCGTAAGATGGTGACCCGAAAGGGCAAGATAGCTTTCAAAATCAAAAGTCCAATGGTATAGATATTGTATTGTTTTTTTTAATATCTTCATCACAACTTGATTCTTAGCGTTAAGACTCTATAACTAATCAAGTTGGACCTGACATCAACGATAAGAAAACTGGCATTTGACTTAGAGACATTGCAAAACTGAACCATATACAGTGCATTCAGAAAGTATTCAGACCCCTTCCCTTTTTCCACATTTTGTTACGTTACAGCCTTATGGATTAAATTAAATATTTTCCTCATCAATCTAAACACAAAACCCCATAAAGACAACGCGAAAACAGGTTTAGACATTTTTGCAAATTTATCAGAAGTAAAAAACTGAAATACCTTATTAACATTAGTATTCAGACCCTTTGCTATGAGACTCGAAATTGAGCTCAGATGCATCTTGTTTCCATTGATCATCCTTCAGATGTTTCTACAACTTGATCAGAGTCCACCTGTGGAGAATTCTATTGATTGGTCATGATTTGGAAAGGCACACACCTGTCTATATAATGTCCCACAGTTGACAGTGCATGTCAGAGCAAAAACCAAACCATCAGGTCGAAGGAATTGTCCGTAGAGCTCAGAGACAGGATTGTTTTGAGGCACAGATCAAGAGAGCTGGCCGCTCGGCCAAACTGAGCTATCGGGGGAGAATGTTCACTCTGACAAAGCTCCAGAGTTCATCTGTGGAGATGGTAGAACCTTCCAGAAGGACAACCATATCTGCAGCACTCCACCAATCAGCCTTTATGGTAGAGTGGCCAGACTGAAGCCACTCCTCAGTAAAAGGCCCCATAGGAAAACCAACATGACAGCCCGCTTGGAGTTTGCCAAAAGGCACCTAAAGGACTCAAAACAAGATTCTCTGGTCTGAAGAAACCAGGATTGAACTCTTTGGACTGAATGCCAAGCGTCACGTCTGGAGGAAACCTGGCAACATCCTTACGGTGAAGCATGGTGGTGGCAGCATCATGCTGTGGGGATGTTTTTCAGCGGCAGAGACTGGGAGACTAGTCAGGATCGAGGGAAACATGAGTGGAGCAAAGTACAGAAGACTCTTGATAAAAACCTGCTCTAGAGTGCTCAGGACCGCAGACTGGGGCGAAGGTTCACCTTCCAACAGGACAACGACCCTAAGCACACAGCCAAGACAACGCAGGAATGGCATTGGAACAAGTCTCTGAATGACCTTGAGCGGCCCAGCCAGAGCCCGGACTTGAACTCGCACGAATATCTCTGGAGGGACCTGAAAATAGCTGTACAGCGATGTTCCCCATTCAACCTGACGGAGCTTGAGAGGATCTGCAGAGAAGAATGCAAGAAACTCCCCAAATACAGGTGTGCCAATCTGGTAGCGTCATGTCCAAGGCTGTAATCGCTGCCAAAGGTGCTTCAACAAAGTACTGATTAAAGGGTCTGAATACTTATGTAAATGTGATATTTTTTATTTGTATAAATCTGCAAAAATTTCTCACTTTTTGCTTTGTCAGTATGCGATATTGTGAGTAGATTGATGAAGGAAAAATCGTTTTAATCCATTTTAAAATAAGGCTGTAACGTAACATGTAGAAAAAGTCAAGGGGTCTGAATACTTTCCTGAATGCACTGTATCTTGGTACAATGATGCTTTTCCATATAACCGATGTGTTAAGGTTTAATGAAAGCATTTTACTATGACGTCAATAAAGTTATTTTCAAATTTAAATCACTTCATCAACGTAACATCCTGTAAATGTCCCTATATGAAACCAACAGGCAGAAAAATTGAAAATTTAGAGCGACTTATGACACGATATCCAAATTGTCTGTGGTCACCTCTCTGCTTCAAAACTGTTCTGGATATTAAAAAAGGACATTAAAAAGAATGACAGCCTGTATTTAATGACTCCTTCACAGGAAAATACTTGGAAAGAAATGGCTAAATCCACTTATTTTTTATCTGAGTTGTTGAAATCAAATGTGGTGCGCTAATTAATGTTTTGCAGAAAGCCTGCATACATACAGAATGGTCTTGTGGCAAACAAAAGTTGAGCACATAGCCCATGCATACAGTAGATCATTAATTTCTAAGTTAATTATAACAAATGAATGCAGTAATTAAGAGACAGAGTTCGGTCATACACAGTACATTCTCACACAGTATCATATTCAGTGATAATTCAATATTAGCCTACACACTCAAAATGAGCTCCACATCAAAGCTAATTCAGCTACTTAGATCATATCTCTTTACCAAATGCCCTATCATAATTTTCCTCTCGATCTGTTGTGACCTCTGGAAGTGATCGTTTATCTATCTGTGAAGTGATATGGGCTTCCTTCTGGATAACTGCACACAACCGCCACATTCTCCTTTCTTGTCAATTTCGTTTTCATTTCAGATGACTCTCTTCATAGCTCAGCTCTCCCCAGTAACGGCTTCCATATAGCCTGTGTGTGTAAGTATAACCCGCACACAGGCCAGCGCACAGTAGAGATGATACGCTATGTGGCTGAGAGAGACTCAAAGGGCCCCGGAGCAGACTAGACCAGACCAGCCGATACATATATCACAGTGCCAGTGTCAGCAAGATTACTGGATAAAGATCACAAAATGACACTTTTCCTTTTCTGTGCTCGCTGGCTCGCTGCACAGCCTGAGAGCTGCCTTTCCACCAGGCCCTAGACAAGGATATCGATCACAGCCGTCCTCTCCCTCTCCCATCTGGGCTCCCGTCTCCTCTCCCACCACGGCAGATGATGGGTATTTTACAGGCAAATACGATCTTAATTTCTTCTGGAGATAACATCAATGAATACGTCAACTCGGTCACAATTGCAATGCACATTGCAATTGCAATGCACATGGCCCTTACCCAACTGGACAAAAGGAATGCATATGTGAGGATGCTGTTCATCAGCTACAGCTTAGCCTTCAATGCCATAGTGCCCTCTAAGCTCATCACAAAGCTCACAGCCCTGGGTCTGAACTCCTCCCTATGCAATTAGATCCTGGACTTCCTGACGGGCCACTCCCAGTTGGTGAAGGTAGGCAACATTACCTCAACACTGATTCTCAACATGGGGCCCTACAATGTTGCGTCCTCAGTCCCCTCCTGTATTCCCTGTATACCCACGACTGCGTGGCCTCACACAGTTACAACTCCATCATCAAGTACGCTGACGACACGATAGTAGTAGGCCTGATTACCAACAATGGCGAGACAGCCTACAGGGAGGAGGCAGGCACTCTGACAACATGGTGCCAGGTAAACAACCTCTCCTTCAACATTAGCAAAACAAAGGAGCTGATTGTGGACTTCAGGAGGAACCAGGCTGGACACGCCCCCATCCTCATCAACGGGGCCACTGTGGAGACAATCAGTAACTTTAAATTCCTTGGCGTACACAACTCAGAGAAGCTGAAATGGTCTAACCACACGGAGACCATAGTGACGAAGGCACGACAGCGACTCTTCAACCTCAGAATGCTGAAGAAATTCGGCCTGTCCCAGAGGGCCCTCACAGTGTTCTACAGGAGCACCATCGAGAGCATACTGTCGGGATGCATCACAGCCTGGTACGGCAACTACACCGCCGCGGACCGCAAGGCTATTAAGAGGGTGATACGTGCAGCCGAACGCACCATTGGGTTCACACTGCCTGCCCTACAGGACACCTTCAACACCAGGTGTCGCAGGAAGGCCAAGAAGATCATCAGGAACCCCAGCCACCCAAGCCATGCCCTGTTGCCTCTACTTCAATTACTTAGATGCGGGTAGTACAGGAGCATCATGGCATCAAACTGACTGGCCAAAAGTTTTAACATTTTTTTATTTAACTTGGTCCCCACTCCCCCTAATGTCATTCCCACCACCCCCTCAAGTCTTTACTCTGCCTCCACCCCAATGGACATTCATTTATTAATCACTGCCACAGTTGTTATTTTGTATTTTTTTATTTTTTTTATTACAATTTTCTTTATTTTATTTCACATAGTCCTGCATATTGGAGCTCGAAGCCCTAAGATTTTCACTGTACCCTGCAATCACACATGCAACCCTGTACATGTGACCATTAAACACCCTGAATCTGAATCTGATAACACGGCCTCTCCTGAACATTGTTTATGACTTATTCCACCTTATTGTTTTTTATTGGATGTTCACGAGTCCAGAAGCAAGAGGACAACTCACCTGAATAAAGAATACAGATCAAAAACAGGAGGCGGCAAATGAGTTTAATTGAAGCACCCGTTGATACCATTTTACACAATTACCCATTAGACATTATCTTCCACCACTGGCTCCGTTGCTTCCTGAGCCTCTTCGTTTTTATTCGGAGGGTGAAAATTCATTTGGCTATAGGTCAAACTGGAGTTACCTTACTGGGATTCTTTCCTTACCGAGATTAACTCGGCAATGCAACCAATGAGTTCCCCTCTACAGACTACCGTTTAAATCAATTTTACACCTATTTAGTAATTCAGTACACTATTTAGAGTTTGAATATGAGTTACTTATTTTCCCCCTAGATATAGGCAGGGTATTTTTCTTTATCCCCCATGGCCTGAGTTATTCTCCTTGTGTGTATGAGGGGAGTTCAGTACGTTCCATTAAAGCTCCACCATCTCCATTCATTTCTGGAATGGGTGAAACAAATCAATAGCACCAGCAAGAGCATTTTTATATATGCAGTTATTAAGTCATAAGCTACAGTATGTCACACTTCATTTCAGCAACAGCTGAGGCCTCCATTCTGCAGCCCCTTCCCCAGCTGAGCACCCGCGGGGGACATTATGAGAATCATAAATAATATGTACTAATGAGATATGAATTGATTACGTGGGGAAAAGCTTGACACTCTTCATCCATCACTCTAAATGATGTTTAACAATGGATTACCAGCCAATAATTCCTCCAATATGAGATTAAATAAAATAGCTGGGCTGTTTTCAGGAGACAAGCGGGGGCGGGCCCCTTCCCTCCTATTTTCCACGGGGAGAAAAATACATCTGCTCAATTACTGTACCTCCAATCCGTTCTTCACTGCTAAGGATATTATTATTTCATTTAGGACTTGTTCATGGATCATAGATTATTTCATTTCACTCCGTCAATAACGAGAAGTGCAGTATTTTATTTCATCCACTGGGGCCCGTGGTGAAGTGGGGCTTTGATAGAGTGTGCTTGGCCTGATGCGGGGCACTCGCTGGGCATGGAGGGAGGCTGGTGGTGGAAGCACATGGAACCAATAATAAAATATAGATGTTTAAACATGAATTCACTCTTCAAATATGTTGTTTTATCACAGCCCTCACCATCCTCAAGCCTCTGACAAACGTAAACGAAAGGGTATTCCCTCAAACTGTGATCAATTGAAAATGAATTAGCTGTTCCCATAAGATGATTTGGAACATCACCTCGATCCCAAGAACCACTGGAGAATTGGATAACGCACATACACACAGCCACAAATCGTGTTACTGTTTTCAGTGAAGCCAAAGTTCTGATTGGTTATTTCTCATGTAATGTCATCAGAGTGTACCTCTGAGGGGATTGACTGAGATTATCTGTGTTAACGTGCATTCTGATCCCTTTACTGTGTCTCAAAACAGAAATGGAGAGAGAGCGCAAACAAGAGAGGCCTCAGGATTTTGAGATGGCATGTCATACCAAGCTGTCCATCTCTGCTTTGACTTTTTGTCATTGTAAAAAACAAAATGGCAGCATATGGCCTTGACAGCTACCATGTGTGTTTGACATTAATATACCCCCATGTTGCTCTTAATACTTCACTGTTAATAATGCTGTCACTATAAAAGGAGGGGGAGAGGGAGCAAGAGAGACAGACAGGCAGGCAGGCAGGCAGGCAGGCAGGCAGGCAGACATATGTATAAATTCAGTAAATCTGCTCGACGCGGCATCTCAGAGACGGACACATTTTAGTGAGAGAGTCTATGTCGTAGAACAAGGTCTTTATCTTGGGAGGAACTGTTTAACAGGCTTGGGATGGTCCACTGATAGCAGCACTAGTCTGGTCCCTGGTGACCCTCCTCTCTGTTCCATCAAGGAACGGTCTTAATTGGCCTGCTGGGTCAGTATGGGACCTACTTTAGGAGCTCAGTGGAGTAAGGGACTGCATAATAAAACAGTCTGCCCCCAAAATTACTGCAATTAAAATGCAATGATAGGGAATGTGTTATCTGCACAAAAAAGCATAAGATTATGAACTCATTATTTTGATAAGGCATTGTTTATCTTGATGATAATAGTTTACATTTCATTAAGGATATACCATAGACCAGATCCTCTGGAGAGAACAGAGTAGCATCCCTATGGCACAAACAGAAAACAAGACAGGTTTTAATTAGTATTTCAAATTGGCAGATTATCCTTGATTGGAGCACACTATTAAATTGGTTGATATGTTCATGAGCCCAGTAAACATGAGAGATAATGGTAGTGGCTTTTTAATGCTTCTAATCTAGTGCCCTTGTATGTGATTTAGTGAGTGCCAGATTCTATAAAATGATACTTGAAAAAAAGAAAGAATCAACTCTTTCATCATATAGCCAGAGTTAGAGTCCAACAATTTGGGAGTCCATTCTCAGAATATACAGGGGATTATATTTGGCAATGATCCATATGTGATTTGGATCATTTGAATAAAAGAAAAACACTGGTTTTCTTAACCCTAAATATTCCCCCATCTACTGTATATGCAGGGTCAAAGTGACCCGGCCTAATGGTTTTTTTTTCTCCATTGATCCCCCATCTAATATTCCAGGAATTCCTTAAATAATGTGCATTTAATGTTCCGACATGGTTTTGGCGTCACCACCAAGTTTTCATATGTGGGTCAAATATGACCCGTAATTATTTCCCATGGAATTCACTGCTTTGCACTTTCTTTTTGTTACAACAATAAAATCTACATTTGAAGACGGAAGTTTACATACACCTTAACCAAATACATTTAAACTCCGTTTTTCACAATTCCTGACATTTAATCCTACTAAAAATTCCCTGTTTTAGGTCAGTTAGGATCACCACTTTATTTTAAGAATGTGAAATGTCAGAATGATAGAGAGAATTATTTATTTCATCACATTCCCAGTGGGTCAGAGGTTTACATACAATCAAATACTACCAAAATAGTATTTGGTAACATTGCCTTTAAATTGTTTAACTTGGGTCAAATGTTTCGGGTAGCCTTCTACAAGCTTCCCACAATAAGTTGGGTGAATTTTGTCCCATTCCTGCTGACAGAGCTGGTGTAACTGAGTCAGGTTTGTAGGCCTCCTTGCTCACACATGCTTTTTCAGTTCTGCCCACACATTTCCTATGGGATTGAGGTCAGGGCTTTGTGATGGCCACTCCAATGCCTTGACTTTGTTGTCCTTAAGCCATTTTGCCACAACTTTGGAAGTATGCTTGGGGTCATTGTCCATTTGGAAGACCCATTTGCGACCAAGCTTTAACTTCCTGACTGATGTCTTGAGATGTTGCTTCAAAATATCCACATCATTTTCTTCCTCATGATGCCATCTAATTTGTGACGTGCACCAGTCCCTCCTGCAGCAAAGTACCCCCACAACATGATGCTGCCACCCCATGCTTCACGGCTGGGATGGTGTTCTTCAGCTTGTAAGCCTCCCCCTTTTCCCTCCAAACATAACAATGGTCCTTATGGATCAAAGGTTCTATTTTTGTTTCATCAGACAAGAGGACATTTCTCAAAAAAGTACAAAAAGTCTGGCTTTTTTATGGCGGTTTTGGAGCAGTGGGTTCTTCCTTGCTGAGCGGCCTTTCAGGTTATGTCGATATAGGACTTGTTTTACTGTGGATATAGATCATTTTGTACCTATTTCCTCCAGCTTCTTCACAAGGTCCTTTGATGTTGTTCTGGGATTGATTTGCACTTTTCGCACAAAAGTATGTTCATCTCTAGGAGACATAACGCATCTCCTTCCTGAGCGGTATGAAAGCTGTGTGGTCCCATGGTGTTTATACTTGCGTACTATTGTTTGTACAGATGATCATGGTACCTTCAGGCGTTTGGAAATTGCTCCCAAGGATGAACCAGACTTGTGGAGTTCTATAATGTTTTTTCTGAGGTCTTGGCTGATTTATTTAGATTTTCCCATGATGTCAAGGAAAGAGGCACTGAGTTTGAAGGTAGGCCTTGAAATACCTCTACACCTCCAATTGACTCAAATGATGTCAATTAGCCTATCAGAAGCTTCTAAAGCCAGGACATAATTTTCTGGAATTTTCCAAGCTGTTCAAAGGCACAGTCAACTTCTGACCCACTGGAATTGTGATAGTGAATTATATGTGAAATAATCTGTGTAAACAATTGTTGGAAAAATTACTTTTGTGATGCACAAAGTAGATGTCCTAACCGACTTGCCAAAACTATAGTTATCAAGAAATTTGTGGAGTGGTTGAAAAACAAGTTTTAATGACTCCAACCTAAGTGTAAACCTCTGACTTCAACTACATGTAACTGATAGTATTTATTTAATATTTTTTTTCTCATTAATCACCGTTTTCATTTCTCCGTAACTCACTGAGTAAACAGAGTTTTTGCATTACTACCCCAGGTTTGCATATGCCGGGTAAAAAAATGACTCATCTACATTTCTCATGGAATATGATAGGAACTTTCGATCCTAGTAAATTTTTCCAGTCAGGAATATATTTACAGTCTGCAGTCAACAATTTCACAATACCAGAAGTCAATTTTGCTCATCATCTGATACATGTAAGTATTTTACAAAAAGTTTACCTCACAAAACATTTGTCTTCAGATAAATAATATTCCATAACTTTTGCACGTCCATCATGACAAAAGTTAGAAAGAAATGTATACTATATAATGATAATAGCTTTCTATCCTGATCTTAGCCAGCTAGCCATCCAGCTAGTATAAGTTAGTCTGTTTGTCATATATAATATTTTCCCCATAATGTATAATCAGCCAGCTAATCAGAAAGAGGGGGTGGGTTAGGGCAGGAGTTTGGAGATGACTAGGAGTATTTGGGGGGGCTAAACTTGGTCACACTAATGCTAAAATAATTGCGGTATTAGGAAAACCACAATATGTTTTATGAGTTGTGGGCCTTTGTGTTTCTCTATTCACAGTGTTGTAAATGGCTCATAAGAATGTTCCCAGATATACAACCAAAATGGTTTTACAGATGCTGCATGAGGAAGCCATTGGTGCCTCTGAGGTATCCAATTCAGATGACACAGACTATGTGCCTGTGGGTCAAGTTGGAGTTGTGGATGCACCTGGTAGTCCACGTACGCCTCTTGGAGGGAACGCAACACCCTGCTACACAAATTCCCGCAGAGTGAAAGAGGTATGTGGCTGTAGGTGCGGGTAAGGATGATAGAGGCAAAGAATATTACCGTTTACAGGGAATGTATTCTTCCTTCACAAGGTAATTTTGGGTAAAGGTGCTGGACGGAACCAAAGCAAAGAAAGTAAAAGTTAAAGAGTCCTCTCTCCTACCTTACCTGGCTACCCGCTATTTACTTAACCTTTTAGCACCTCCTGGCACGCTAACCAAAATACAGGGGGTGGTCCGCCCAGGTCTTACCTAGTGTGCATAGACAGTAAATACTATGGGTTATGTATGCCCGCAGGCCTCTTGCCTATGCACTCCCAAGGTGCCTTCCCCTTCCCCCCTGGGAACAAAAACAGAATAATTACTATCTTAAAGTGAACAATTTCAATAATCACAAACACAGTCCTTTTGGCATACACATACAGTGGGGAGAACAAGTATTTGATACACTGACAATTTTGCAGGTTTTCCTACTTACAAAGCATGTAGAGGTCTGTAATTTTTATCATAGGTACACTTCAACTGTGAGAGAAGGAATCTAAAACAAAAATCCAGAAAATCACATTGTATGATTTTTAAGTAATTAATTAGCATTTTATTGCATGACATAAGTATTTGATACATCAGAAAAGCAGAACTTAATATTTGGTACAGAAACCTTAGTTTGCAATTACAGAGATCATACGTTTCCTGTAGTTCTTGACCAGGTTTGCACACACTGCAGCAGGGATTTTGGCCCACTCCTCCATACAGACCTTCTCCAGATCCTTCAGGTTTCGGGGCTGTCGCTGGCAATACGGACTTTCGGCTCCCTCCAAAGATTTTCTATTGGGTTCAGGTCTGGAGACTGGCTAGGCCACTCCAGGACCTTGAGATGCTTCTTACGGAGCCACTCCTTAGTTGCCCTGGCTGTTGTTTCGGGTCGTTGTCATGCTGGAAGACCAGCCACGACCCATCTTCAATGCTCTTACTGAGGGAAGGAGGTTGTTGGTCAAGATCTCGCGATACATGGCCCCATCCATCCTCTCCTCAATACGGTGCAGTCGTCCTGTCCCTATGCAGAAAAGCATCCCCAAAGAATGATGTTTCCACCTCCATGCTTCACGGTTGGGATGGTGTTCTTGGGGTTGTACTCATCCTCCTTCTTCCTCCAAACACGGCGAGTGGAGTTTAGACCAAAAAGCTATTTTTTGTCTCATCAGACCACATGACCTTCTCCCATTCCTCCTCTGGATCATCCAGATGGTCATTGGCAAACTTCAGACGGGCCTGGACATGCGCTGGCTTGAGCAGGGGGACCTTGCGTGCGCTGCAGGATTTTAATCCATGACGGCGTAGTGTGTTACTAATGGTTTTCTTTGAGACTGTGGTCCCAGCTCTCTTCAGGTCATTGACCAGGTCCTGCCGTGTAGTTCTGGGCTGATCCCTCACATTCCTCATGATCATTGATGCCCCACGAGGTGAGATCTTGCATGGAGCCCCAGACCGAGGGTGATTGACCGTCATCTTGAACTTCTTCCATTTTCTAATAATTGTGCCAACAGTTGTTGCCTTCTCACCAAGCTGCTTGACTATTGTCCTGTAGCCCATCCCAGCCTTGTACAGGTCTACAATTTATCCCTGATGTCCTTACACAGCTCTCTGGTCTTGGCCATTGTGGAGAGGTTGGAGTCTGTTTGATTGAGTGTGTGGACAGGTGTCTTTTATACAGGTAACGAGTTCAAACAGGTGCAGTTAATACAGGTAATGAGTGGAGAACAGGAGGGCTTCTTAAAGAAAAACTAACAGGTCTGTGAGAGCCGGAATTCTTACTGGTTGGTAGGTGATCAAATACTTATGTCATGCAATAAAATGCAAATTAATTACTTAAAAATCATACAATGTGATTTTCTGGATTTTTGTTTTAGATTCCGTCTCTCACAGTTGAAGTGTACCTATGATAAAAATGACAGACCTCTACATGCTTTGTAAGTAGGAAAACCTGCAAAATCGGCAGTGTATCAAATACTTGTTCTCCCCACTGTACCTCAGCAGGACCAGCTACAAAATACTTTACGAAAACTGTTTCTGCGCAACAACCAAACCCAAAACACAGAAACTGGGGAACGTAACACGCCCACCCCAAAACCTGCAAACTTCCAGTTTGCAATAACAAAAACCAGCACGCATCCCCATTTACTAAACCTGTGATAGAGCGTCGGCAACCACATTCGCCGAACCCTTCACATAGTTAATCTGTATGTTGTATCCCTGTACAATCAGAGCCCACCGCATAAGGCGGCAGTTCTGATTGTACATTTGCTTCAAAAACACCAATGATTATGGTCCGTGAAGACCAGTGCAGGCAAGGCACTGGAGCCCACATATACCTCAAAAAACTGTAAGGCAAGCAATAAAGCCAGCGTCTCTTGTTCAATGGTGGAGTACCTTGACTGACACGAGTTGAACTTACGGGAGAAGAACCTGACGGGTCGATCCACTCCCTCTCCTGCAAGAGAACCGCACCTACCCCCACTATACTAGCATCTACCTCCAACTTAAAAGGTTTGTCAAAGTTGGGGGCGGCAAGAACTGGGGCACTACAAAGTGGTGCTTTGGCGGACTCAAAAGCATAGTTACAGTCCTGGGACCACTTAAATGGTACTTTGGGACTAAGCAGAGATGTAAGGGGAGCTACTACCGTCCAAAAATTCCGTACCATCCCCAGGAATCTGCGCAACTGGCTGCGAGTTGGGGAGCAGGAAATGCAACAATTGCTTCCACTTTACCAGTTACTGGGCGCACTTGACCTCTTCCCTAAGTCAGTCACAGTAGTCTTCCCAAACTCACACTTGGCCAAATTGAGGGTTAAAGAAGCATTCTTCAACCGCTGAAACACATGATCAGACCAAGTAGACGAATGAATCACCACATCGTCAAGTTAAGCAGTACAATTTGGCACATCCGCGAACACAATGTTAACTAGGCGCTGAAAAGTAGTAGGTGCATTACACATGCCAAATGGCATCACAGTGTATTGTACGAAGTTATCAGGCATAACGAAAGTCTAGATGTCAGAAGCTCGAGAGGTCAGAGGCACCTGCCAATAACCTTTTAGCAAATCTAACTTACTAATGTAAACAGCAGAACCAATTCTATCAATGCAGTCATCTAAGCAAGGTAGAGGAAAAGAATCAGACATTGTAACAGCATTTACGCGAAAATCGTCTGTACATAAGCGAGACTTACCGTCAGGCTTAGGAACAAGAATACACGGGTAAATACGGGAGATGTTACAGGGTTTGGCCATGTCATTGTGTAATAAATAAGCTACCTCACTTCTCATTACCTCCCTTTTCTTAGCGTTTACCCGGTACAGATGCTGATGTATAGGAGCAGCGTTCACCACATACACGTCATGTTCCAAGACTCTCCCGAACGTCCTGAAACACATTGAGAAAACTATTTATCAATAGGATAAGATCATTAGTTTGATCATTATCCAAATGTTCTATTTGAGAGGGTAACTTTTTCAGCATCTCTGAATTACATAAGCGTTCATACTGCTGTAACGTTTGGCATATCTCCAACCCGTCCTCCTTATACTCCTCCAGGTCCCAGCCAGGCTTCAGTACCACCGCAGCCACACTGGAGACGGCGGGCTGGACCGGCTTACCTGAGGAGCATATATAATATGCTTTCAGCATATGACACACACGGGAAGAACACCTACGATCCGGGGTCTTTATCACATAATTGGCGTCACCGAGTTTCTTTTCCACAAGATATGGCCCAGAAAAACGTGCCGACAGAGATGAGCCAGGGATTGGCAACAAAACTAAAACTTGATCCCCTGGTGCAAAAGAATGGCCAACAGTCTCTTTGTCATAATGCAACTTCATGCGGTTTTGAGACGAGGAGAGAGACTTTTGGGCTAACACACATGTGGCGTGCAGTCTTTCCCGAATCTTACTGACATAATTCAACACATTTTTAGGGGCGCTACTGGGTGTAGGAGATAGGATATGCTCCTTCAAAACTTTTAGCGGACCCCGTGGGGTGTGTCCAAACACAAGGTCAGCAGGGCTGGACCCTAAGGACTCTTGTGTTGTTTCCCTGATAGCAAATAGGACAAAGGGCACCCCCTCATCCCAATCGGTACTGATATCCATGCAATACTTGCGTAGCATCGCCTTTAGCGTCTGATGCCAGCATTCGAGGGCCCCTTGACTCTCAGGATGATACGGACTGGAGACCTGATGGGAAATACACAGCGTCTTTAACACATTTGAGAACAGTTTTGACAAAGTTGGTTCACTGATCAGTTTGGATTACTTTAGGGAGTTCAAACGTAGAGAATAACTTCACTGGTGCCTTCACCACAGTCTTCGCTGTTATAGTACGGAGAGGGATAGCCTCTGGGTATCGAGTAGCACTGCACATTATTGTTAGTAAGAACTGGTTACCTGACCTGGTTTTCGGCAACGGACCTACTAAATCGATTATCACTCGTTCAAACAGTTCCCCAACGCAGGAGTGGGGCAGAGCAGCGCAAAATGAACTGTTTGATTCACTTTCCCAGTGAGTTAACATACATGACACGCTTTCAAAATTGGACAACGTCAGACATCAAACCTGGCCAGAAAAAATGAAGTACTCGGTTAAAAATCCTCGTGATCCCCAAATGTCCGGACCACGCCTGGTCATGGGCGTGCGACAGCACCTGCTGGACGGTGTAGGAACAATCACTTGACACACTTTCCTTCAGTCACTAACGGTGTCATGAGCTGCCCATTTACACATAAAAATTCCTTCTTCCATAAAGTAGGCGGTCTTTCTAGTTTTAGCTTCCTCAATGGAAATTACCGAAGCAAAACACTTGCGAAGACTGGGGTCTCATTTTTGACATTCAATCACCTTCTCGGGTGTGACAGACAAAAGAACATTCATGTAATTGGGGCGCGATTTCGCTTTCCCCTTACTTAGTTTTTACAGGGGTAAAAACCGTCGGCCTTGCAGAAGGAATACTCGGGGCATTGTCTTCTACCTCAACATTCTCAAAAATGGAACTAGACAAATCCACCACGTCTCCCAGCTTGTGAGATTGTGCCCTCGTTAACACTCAAGCAAGAAAAACATGGGGAAATGCTTGAACCAATGTATCATCTGTAGTTTTGATTTCTGGGTAGTCTACTACCTCTAACACAGGAGTGACGTTACCACTAGCGATATCGTTCCCTAGTAGCAATGTGACTCCTTTTACTGGCAGTGTAGACACTACACCAACACGAAAACGTCCTGATACCAAGTCTGACGCTAAGTGGACCCAGTGTAATGGTACAGGTACGGTTTTTGTCTCTATACCCTGTAATATGACATGCGAGCCAGAATACGTTTCAGGAGTCCAGGGTAAAGCATCAGTAACAATTACTGACTGCGCCGACCCGGTGTCTCGTAAGATTTGTATGCGCTTTTGATCCGCGTGTTCTCCAGTTAAGGAAACACAACCGGCAGAGATAAACAGAGCATAGATAGGATCCAGTTTCCCAAATGCAGAATCAATAACTCGGTCCAACGGTTGAACCAAAGACTGGACTAAACCCACGCTTTTCAATTTAGAGGATGGTGACACGGACTGTTTCGGTTTATTTTTCCAAAACCGGGCCCCAATCACGTGATCCTTTTGGTGACAGTAAAAACATAACTGAGGAGGTCCTAAAGTGTACACATTTAAAAGGACGGAGAACAGCAAAAGGGAAAGAGGGGAGAGAGGTCAACAAAGGTGAACTAAAGGCCTTTATTGGTTTAACCCTCCTCGCCGGAGTGGAGAAAAGCTGGGATGTCTCCACATGGAAGCTATTTTTGGATCCACTGCAGAATCCAATGTATAAGGCCACCATGTCGGTCGGAAGATATGAGGATATCCGTCGCTACCTGAGGCTTGATGACAAGAGGACCAGAGTATCCAGAGAGGCAACGGACCACCTGGCAGCCTTCTGGTGTGTGTGGGACCTTTTCCTAGCAAACTGTAGAGGAAGGTTCATCCCCAGCAACTGCATCACAGTGGATGAGCAGCTTGTGCCGTTCCGGGGCAGAAGCAGGTTCACACAGTATATGCACAGCAAGCCTGCCAAATATGGCATAAAGATCTTCTGGGTATGTGACGCAAGTGTCCCCTATGCCATTGGCTACACAGGCAGACAGTCAGGACAGGAGGTTCAGAAGAACCTTGGAGAGAGCGTTGTCCCAAAAGTTGTGCAGTGGATTAAGACAAACAGGTGAACTATTCTCTCTAAGAATAGAAATTCCAAATTTATAATTTTGTAAATAAAGTAATTTGATCATTGGGCCCTTTGTTTTGAATCACAGGTCACAACATCACAATGGACACCTTCTTTACTAGTGTCCCTTTGGCAGAGTACCTCTTGGACAATAACTTGACAATTGTGGGGACTCTTCGCCAAAACAAGCTTGAAATGCCACCAATTATGAAGCCATCCAAATTCAGAAAGGTGCATAGCTCCGAGGAGTTTGGTTTTAATGGCAACTTGGCCATGCGAAGCAGCGAAAGTCTGTTGTCCTCCTGAGCACGCTGCAGGACGACAAAGTGGTTGATGAGGTCAGTGCGAAGAAGAAGCCAGAGATGATCCAATACTATAACTGCACAAAAGGATGGTGCGTAATTACACATGCAAATGCCAGACAAGGAGGTATCCAATGGTGCTGTGGTACAACCTGCTGGATGTTGCCACCCTCAATGCTTACAACATATTTATGGCACAGAACCCCAACTTCATGGGAGGTGTGAAAAGCACCCAACGGCTGTTCATCAAGGAGCTGGTCAAAGAGCTTGTGATCCCACACATGCAGAGGCACATGGAAGGATGTTGCAACCTACCTAAGGTCATCGCTAAAGCAATGGAAAGATTTGGGGTGATGAAAGAGAGCCATACCACCACCACTCAGAGCAGCCAGAAGAGGAAGAGGTGCCAGCTCTGCCCAAGCGCAAAGGATAGAAAAGTCAGCTGCTGGTGTTCTCAGTGCAACACACCCGTCTGCACAGTCACATGCTTGTGGTTTGTAACAAATGCATGGACTAAGACAGCATGACACATACACACACTTTGTTCATTTTAGTGTTTGTTTTCTAAATTCACAATTGTTAGTATTGATGATGAACTTTGGATTTTCAAATAAATGTTTTGAAATATTATACAACATGTTTAAGGTGGTTTTATTTTGCTATTCACACTAAAAGGTTGAATGTGAAACTTTGATTGTAAGATTGATTGTAAGAAAAACATGCTAATATTTTCTACAACCATGATGAATTGTCATAGTATGTTGTCATTGAAATACATTTCAAACAGAGCGACAAAAAAAACATTTCAAACAATAAAATAATTACTGAAAGGTCCAAATCATCACTCAAAATAATTATGCTCCACAAAATGGATAATATTTTAGACACATATAAATTAAACACATATTACATTATCTGGTCATTTTGACCCGGATATGCATTAATGGCGCGTCATGTTTACTATGCGTCCTAGGGTTAATAAGATACTTCATGGTTTGGGTCTTTATATATCAGAGGCTTTGGCACCCTTGAACAAGTGTTTAATTCCCTGCCATATGATCTGTGCAAATGAGATCTTTCCTAATCAGCAGGAATTAAACATGTATAGAGGATGGGGCTTGGAACCGGACTAATAATTGCCTATACCTCCACGTACTCTGCCCCCAGAAAAATCCATCCTCTCCTTCCCAGTCAGTCCCCACACTGCCTTCCCCTGATCTTCTACTCCACCTGCTCTCCACTGCTTCTCTGGCCCTCTGTGGGTATGGAGCAGAGCAGTCTCCTGTCTGGAGCAGGACTGGATGGGAAGAGGTGGCTGTCACGGTGTCTGATTAATGACCCATCGGTGGCATGTCCAGCCACATTAGGGCTCCATGTATCTAYGCGGGGCCAGGGGCTTTGTTCTGGGAGGAAATAGTGTCAGCGCCCCACAGCCGTTTGCCTATAAAAAGATAAAGATTTACTGTCATCAGAGGGCAGATTAAAGCGCACAATGCCGACATTGATTTTTACCAAAAAATTCACATTTTGGGAAAACTCATTCCAGGGCTGGCGYGAGATATGATCAGCTTATTTGGAAAGGGATAATATGGARTCTTCTCCCAGAATGAACTTTGAAAGAAGTAAATTGTAAATATTGATTTCTGAAATGAAGTGTCAATCTTGGTTGGGCCGAGATTATTTCTATCATCTCGCTCAACCCCCRGCAACGATGAATTCAAAACTGCTGACAAASGGGAGTGTATAGGATTTCTGTTAGGGAGCAGTCGGCARCGMTTTAMCGCTTGGCCGGCCCGCCGAGCCCTCGCCGGTAATGGCTGTTCAATTTTATCAGATAACGGAGGAGATCTCATCAGAGGCGAAAAATGAAATGAACTGTGACTCCGAATCAGGATCCCTGCTCTTATCCCGGCAAAAATCATCCGAGCGGGGCCCAGGGCTTTCCATTATTTCAGGTCACTTCATTACGGCCCTGCACACAGGACCCAATTGCTGCAAACAAAGCAGGCCTTTCCTGTCTCACCCAGGGGTCGAGTGTGAGGGGCAGTTTGATAGGCTCCTGACGTGTCCAGGGTTATCCCATTACCACTTAAGAGGGTTGGTGAAAGGTAGCAAATCTCAACCACTTGTTTGTTATCCTTTTCCACTCCATCTTTTGTATCATGGGGCTTTATTGGCCACCTTGTTCCCTTATTGTGGAAAATAATTCATCTTTTCCGGTAATTGTTTGAAATAGATTTCCCCCCCCCCGCCGTGTCCTTTGCTGCAGTTAATGTCATATGGACGATGAAGTCAAGGTGAGCTGAAGAACATGCAGGAGGAGCTAGGTCCATGTTGAACTGCGACGCAGAGGAAGATGTCAAAAACGCCATGTTCTACTAGGACTTAGTATTCTAAGTCAAGATACTTATACTTGACTGAAAACAATTTATTGAAATCTTGGAAATGAGAGAAATATTTCAGGCTAAACTTTTAGAGGATTACTACTAGTCAGTCAGATAGTAAGAGGAACAAGGGTTGTGGGATGAAATGAAAACAGAACAGAGATGAGGTAAGATATGGGGCTGACAAGGAAGCAAATATAAAATGTTGCATCTTAAAATGATATGTGGAATGTGTGTGTAACCCATTTGTGTGTGTAATGAAATAAACCCATATCCCAAAGGAATGTGTGGCTTTCTGAGTAATTCAAAATTTTGTTTCAGCCTCCATAAGCAAAGTATTGATCTCCAGGAGGAAGGGGGGGGGGGGTGTCCATGTACACATGGGCAGGGGCATTTGATAACTACATGGGAGAAAAATGACGTTGGTCTAAGTAGGGAGATTTGTACGGTAGCGATAAGTGGAGCTAGGGATGGAACAGGAGGATAGGATAGAAACCCAAGGACAAGCAAGCTTGCTCCTATAGATAATGCACAGCATGGAATAAAGACTGTTTTACATTTGTATAAAGGGGTACTTTGGTGGCATTGATGTTTGTTAGATTAATTGTAACGGTAATTTAACTGTTTGAACTGTAGTGCTTGGACCCCTGTTGGTCTTATAACTTAGCTTTAAAGCAGGTGGAATGAGTTAGAAAGTGCTAAAGGTCAAATGTGAACAGTAAAATCTGAAATGGATGACATCCCACGCAAGTGTGTTGTTTGAGCGCTGTGAGTTCATGAGTTAATTTATCAAATGATTGCAGTACTGGATTGTTGCAAGAGATGCCATGGGATTCATCAAAAGGATTCAAAGTTGACCCTGGACACCCAATACCATTATGTTTTATTTTTAAGTTGAGCAAGTTCCGCAACACACCAAACTCAATAATGTACAGCTTTTACAATATTTATTCCGTATATGAACTGATGTGTGGGTAAATGTCAGCAATGTGTGTAACTGTCAGTAGGATCTTTTTTTCTAATGTTATTTACAGTCTTCTGAATACCTAACCCTGGGGTATACTTTTATTTTTCAGCAGGACAATTACACAAAGACACCAGAATGGCTTTCCAATGGGTGTTGAGTGTTCCTGAATGGTCTCGTCTCAGTCCTGATTTAAATCTGCTTAAAAATCGGTTTGAATATGGCTGTCCATCAATGACTCCCAACCAAATTAACTGAGCTTGAGCAATTTTGATGAAAACAATGGATATATGTTGCCCTAAGAGTTGTGCAGAGTTGGTCAAATTGTATTCAAAATTATTCACAGCTGTAATGGCTGCCAAAGGTGCTTCCACCAAGTATTAACTCTAGCGTGTGAAAACACACCATCAAAACATCTTCGTTTTTGTATTTTCTATTAATTTGTAAAACGTTTTATACTTCTTCTTTCACTTTGAAAATGTGTCGTAGTTTGTGTACATCGTTATTGACAAAATCCACTTTATAAAAAAATGTATTTCATTTTAAAGGCAGGAAAATTGGAAAACTGTGCAAGGGGTGTGTTGACTTTCACTAGGCACTGTATTACCCCAAGAGTGGTGGTTAGCTAATCTTGTCAGCACATAAAGTCGACTGGGTGTGTTCTCTATCTTACAAAAGCCTTTTATCAACTCTAAAAGCGACACCACGATTGGAACCAAATAAATAGGTACAGAAGCTTTTATTAATCTCTTTCATTTTCTCATCTGAGCTGCTATCGGTCTCTTACCTTCTAGTTTTTACAGCACAAATTTCTTGCTTTCTTCACATCTGTTTCTTTCTCTCTCTCTATTTCCTTCTTTCCAAGACAGCTTAGAGGTGGTGATGCTCAAGTACTCATGGAGAATCATCTGAGGGATCTCCTACTTGCTCCAGACCGGTCGATCTATACATCGACCCAGGCTTGAGTTACATTGTCCCAGTAAAGGCCACACTTAGATGACACTGATACAAAACCACTATTCTCAGCATTACTCTGCAGTCACTCAAATGTAGGTGATAAGGGTATTCAGGGTGCAATGTTATTACGCCTTGATCCTGAAACAGAATCAGGAAAATATGGGTGAGGCAGAATAGGTTTTGTCGTGCCCTCTTCACAACTGTCTTGGTGTTCTTGGACCATGTTAGTTTGCTCTTGATGTGGACGCCACGGAACTTGACGCTCTCAACCTGCTCCACTACAACCCCGTCGATGAGAATGGGGGCGTGAGCAGTTCTCTTTTTCCTGTAGTCCACAATCATCTCCTTTGTCTTGATCACATTGAGGGAGAGGTTTTTGTCCTTGCACCACATGGTCAGGTCTCTGACCTCCTCCCTATAGGCTGTCTCATCGTTGTTGGTGATCAGGCCTACCACTGTTGTGTCATCAGCAAACTTGATGGTGTTGGAGTCGTGCCTGGCCGTGCAGTCATGAGTGAACAGGGAGTACAGGAGGGGACTGAGCATGCACCCATGAGGGGTCCCCGTGTTGAGGATCAGCGTGGCAGATGTGTTGTGGCCCGTCAGGAAGTCCATGATCCAGTTGCAGAGGGAGCTGTTTAGTCCCAGGGTCCTTACCTTACTGATGAGCTTTGAGGGCACTATGGTGTTGAACGCTGAGCTGTAGTAAATGAATAGCATTCTCACATAGGTGTTCCTTTTGTCCAGGTGGGAAAGGGCAGTGTGGAGTGCAATAGAGATTGCATCATCTGTGGATCTTTTGGTGTGGTATGCAAATTGGAGTGGGTCTAGGTTTTCTGGGATAATGGTGTTGATGTGAGCCGTGACCAGCCTTTCAAAGCATTTCATGGCTACAGACAGCAGCGTCTACAATGTCGGATTATCCTGCTCAAATCAAATCAAATGTTATTTGTCACGTACACAGTTCACACAATAGTATGCATAGCCTGATATATGCACAATAGGATATACAGTATAGATTATGAATGTGCTATGTCAAGTATGACTGTATTTTCAAATATAAAGTGGGTAGTCTTTTTTATTTTATTTATTAGGATCCCCATTAGTTGACGCCAATGGCAACAGCTAGTCTTACTGGGGTCCGATACATAACGGAAATTACATTACAAACAAAGTACTTTACAATTTACATACACTACCGTCAAAAGTTTGGGGTCACTTAGAAATGTTCTTGTTTTCCATGAAAACATACATGAAAGAGTTGCAAAATGAATAGGAAATATAGTCAAGATGTTGACAAGTTTATAAATAATGATTTTTAATTGAAATAATAATTGTGTCCTTCAAACTTTGCTTTCGTCAAAGAATCCTCAATTTGCAACAATTACAGCCTTTCAGACCTTTGGCATTCTAGTTGTCAATTTGTTGAGGTAATCTGACTCCCACAAGTTGGATTGGCTTGATGGGCTGCTCCGAGAACAGCTCAATAGGGTTGAGATCTGGTGACTGTGCTGGTCACTCCATTATAGACAGAATACCAGCTGACTGCTTCTTCCCTAAATAGTTATTGCATAGTTTGGAGCTGTGATTTGTCCCATTGTCCTGTTGTAGGAGGAAATTGGCTCCAATTTAGCGCTGTCCGCGGGGTATGGCATGGCGTTGAAAAATGGAGTGATAGCCTTCCTTCTTTAAGATCAACTTTTACTTAATACCCATCCCGGATCCGGGATCCTCCTCATCAAAAAAGCTGACTAGCATAGCCTAGCCTAACGGGACAGGGATATCATATAATATAATTTTCATGAAATCACAATACAGCAAATGAAAGATAAACATCTTGTGAATCCAGCCATCATTTCCGATTTTTAAAATGTTTTACAGCGAAAACACAATATGTATTTCTATTAGCTAACCACAATAGCCACACACACAACCGCATATTTTCACCATGTTTCCACCGCATAGGAAGCTTTCACAAAACCGACTAAATTAGTCACTAACCAAGAAACAACATCATCAGATGACAGTCTTATAACATGTTATACAATACATTTATGTTTTGTTCGAAAATGTGCATATTTGAGGTATAAATCATAGTTTTACATTGCAGCTACCATCAAAAATAGCACCAAAGCAGCCAGAATAATTACAGAGAGCAACGTGAAATACATAAATACTCATCATAAAACATTTATGAAAAATACATGGTGTACAGCAAATGAAAGATAAACATCTTGTGAATCCAGCCAATATTTCCGATTTTTTAAGTGTTTTACAGCGAAAACACAATATAGAATTATATTAGCTTACCACAATAGCCAAACACACAAACGCATTTATTCACCGCAAAGGTAGCTTTCGCAAAAACCAGCAAAAGATATAAAATTAATCACTAACCTTGAACAAATTCATCAGATGACAGTCTTATAACATCATGTTATACAATACAATTATGTTTTGTTCGAAAATGTGCATATTTATAGCTACAAATCCTGGTTATACATTATGAAGCATCGATAGCGTCGATTCACCAGAATCTCCGGAGATATTTTGGACACTCACCTAATCTGACCAAAGAACTCATCATAAACTTTACATAAAAATACTTGTTGTATGGCAAATGAAAGATACACTGGTTCTTAATGCAACCGCTGTGTTAGATTTTTAAAAATAACTTTCCCATAACATATAGCTTGCGTTATTGTGAGACAGCACTCACCAACACGGCGGAAAATAGGAGTCAACATTTTACACAGAAATACGAAATAACATCATAAATGTTTTCTTACTTTTGCTGAGCTTCCATCAGAATGTTGTACAAGGAGTCCTTGGTCCAGAATAAATTGTTGTTTGGTTTTAGAATGTCCATTTCTTCTGTCGAATTCGCGCCACAATGCTAGCCAAGGTTGCTAACATTCCCACCCTCTCTTGGCGCAAAGAACGGAAAACTCCAAAAGTCCCAATAAACGTTTAATAAACTGATAAAACTCGGTTGAAAAAAAACTACTTTATGATGTTATTATCATATGTATCAAATAAAATCAGAGCCGGAGATATTCGCCGTGTATACCGAACGCTTTTCAGAAGACAATGTCGAGCTCCCCCGCGCGCCTTCGAGGACAAAGAAAATACCGGACCTGTCACTCCAAAAGCTCTTATTCGACCTGTCACAATCGTCTTTAGGTGAATGAGTGGACCAAGGCGCAGCGTGATATGAATACATCTTCTTTTAATATAACGAAGATGAAAACTGAAGAACACTGACAAACTAATACAAAAAAACAAACGATCGTGACGCTATACAAACTACGTGCACACATGCAACATAGACAATTACCCACAACCTACCTAATGCCTATGGCTGCCTAAATATGGCTCTCAATCAGAGACAACTAATGACAGCTGTCTCTAATTGAGAACCACTCCAGGCAACCATAGACATACATAAACACCTACACTGAACACAACCCCATGAAATCTACAAAAAAAAACTATACAATACAAACACCCTATACGAGACAAAAACACACAAACATCCCCCATGTCACACCCTGACCTAAAATAATAAAGAAAACAAAGATAACTAAGGCCAGGGCGTGACACGACCTCAGATCAAGCTAGACACCCCATTCCACCTTCCACTGCCTGTTGACATCTAGTGGAAGGCGTATGAAGTGCATGCATATCGATAAATAAAAGCCAGTTGAATAGGCAGGCCCTGAAACAGAGCCTCGTTTTCAGATTTTTCACTTCCTGTATGGAAGTTTGCTGCAAAATGAGTTCTGTTTTACTCACAGATATAATTCAAACAGTTTTAGAAACTTSWGAGTGTTTTCTATCCAATAGTAATAATAATATGCATATTGTATGATCTAGAAAAGAGTACGAGGCCGTTTCATTTGGGCACGATTTTTTCCAAAGTGAAAACAGCGCCCCCCTATTGACAAGAAGTTAAGATCAGTTTTATCCTGTACAAATCTCCCACTTTACCACCACCAAAGCACCCCCAGACCATCACATTGCCTCCACCATGCTTGACAGATGGCATTAAGCACTTCTTCAGCATCTTTTCATTTTTTCTGCGTCTCACGAATGTTCTTCTTTGTGATCCGAACACCTCACACTTAGATTAGTCTGCCCATAACACTTTTTTCCAATCTTCCTCTGTCCAGTGTCTGTGTTCTTTTGCCCATCTTAATCTTTTCTTTCTATTGGCCAATCTGAGATAGGGCTTTTTCTTTGCAACTCTGCCTAGAAGACCAGCATCCCAGAGTCGCCTCTTCGCTGTCGACGTTGAGACTGGTATTTTGCGGGTACTATTTAATGAAGCTGCCAGTTGGGGGCTTGTGAGATGTCTGTTTCTCAAACTAGACACTCTAATGTACTTGTCCTCTTGCTCAGTTGTGCACCGGGGCCTCCCACTCTTTCTTTTCTAGTTAGAGCCAGTTTGCGCTGTTCTGTGAAGGGAGTAGTACACAGCATTTTAAAAGATCTTCAGTTTCTTGGCAATTTCTCGCATGGGATAGCCTTCATTTCTCAGAACAAGAATAAACTGACGAGTTTCAGGAGAAAGTTTTTTGTTTCTGGCCATTTTGAGCCTGTAAACGTAAAACTGTTTAAGTCGGTTAAGACACTTTCGATGGTGCAGCTGTGTAACTTCTTGAGGATCTGAGGCTCAATGCCAAATTGCTTCTCTCACCTGAGGTTGAAGAGGCGATGTTGCACCTTCTTCACCATGATGTCGGCCTGATTGGTCCATCAGGTCCTCTGTGATCTGCACGCCCAGGAACTTGAAACTTTTGACCCTCTCCAATGCTCCTCCCTGTAGGTTGTCTCGTCGCCAACCACTGTTGTGTCGTTGGCAAATTTATTGATGGTGTTGGAGTTAAGTACATAGTACAGGAGAGGGCTGAGCATACACCCCTGCTGGGCCCCCATGTTGAAAGTCAGCGTGGCAGAGTTTGTGTTGCTTATCCTCACCACCTGGGGTCTGCCTGCCAGGAAGTCCAGGATCCAGTCGCAGAGGGAGGTGTTCATACGCAGGGCCTTGAGATTAGTGACGAGCTTGGAGGGGACTATGGTGTTGACAGCTGAGCTGTAGTATCTGCACATTATTCTCACAAAGGTATTCCTCTTGTCCAGGTGGGGTAGGGCAGCGTGCAGAGCAAGAGCGATTGCATCATCCATGGATCTGTTTGAATGGTATACTAATTGTAATGGGTCTAGGGTGTCAGGTAAGGTGTAGCTGATGTGGTATTTGACCAGCTTCTCAAAGCACTCATGATGACAGAATTCAGTGCTAGAGGGCGATAGTCATTTAGGCAGGTTACCTTTGTTTGCTTGGTTACAGGGACAATGGAGGACATCTTGAAACATGTGGGGATCACAAACTCGGACAGGGAGAGGTTGATTACAGTAAAGTTTATATTTATTTGCACCTTTAAAAAGATGCTCATCTTTATCAAGGGTGTCAATAATTATGAACCTGATTGTATGTCCATAAACACTCCAGCCAGCTGTTCTGTGCAGGCTCTGAGAACGTGGACGGGGATACCATCTGGTCCAGCTGCTTTGCATTCACACACTTGAAAGTCTTACTCACGCCGGCCACAGAGATCAAGATCTCACAGTCCTCTTCAGCAGTGGGGGCCCTTGTGGGAGGATAGGAGTTGTTTGCCTCGAAGCGAGCATTCAATGCATTTAGTTCATCTGGGAGCGGCAACGGTGTTTCCGCGCAGCTAGTTTTCCCTTTATAATCCGTGATGGTTTGGAGTCCTTGCACATGCGTCTTGGGTTGGAGCTGCTGAAATGTGATTCCACTTCGTCCCTGTACTGTCTTTTTGGATCTTTGATTGGTTACCAGAGGTCATAACTGGTCTTCTTGTATTCCTCCATATCCCAGACACCCGACCAGAGTTAAATGTGTTGGTCCGCTACGGTTGTCACTGCTAATGATGAGAACCGTAGGATTTAAATTGGATAGGCTAACCGATAGCAGCTATAGAATATTGAAAACTTGAAGCCATTTCATAAGGGACTATTTCATTTTTTTTTCTCCATTGGATTACATTGAAGTAGCAGTGTTATTGGTGTAAACAGTCTAATTTTACCCATAACTGCCTATAGTTGCATGGGGTTAGCCACCTGTTTGTGTTTCTGCATCTGAGGATCGGCACCCACACGTTCATGAGGGTTAAAACAATGCTAACAAGTAGTTGGTTTCTTATATGGCATAAAAATCTACCTGTAGCAGTACGTCCAAAGAAAGTAGCTCTGGTGCTTGTCGCTAATTGCTAGCCAGTCACTAATGTTGTGATTCAAGGATTTACTGTAAGGTCAGATAGATCCGTGGTTAGTGGAGTATGTTCGATAAGCCAGAGTGTGTTGTATAGACCTGGTCACACTGGTGGACTGGTGTGGACTAATGCACCATGTCTCAGACACCTGCCATGTGATGTGATATCCCCCATAGAGGGCAGCTTCCACTTCTGATGAAGCGGTGTTGAAACATTCCTCTCCCCGTTACACTGTTCTGATCACTCCATTTATGGGACATTTAGAACGAGCTAGGGGAACCGCAGATCTCTTCCTCCATCCCATTGAAAACGACAAGGTTGACATTAAAATAAACTTAGGGGAAAGAAAAGTTCTAGAAACAAAGTTGTAGCCGACGGTTACGTTTCAGAGCACAGGGCAATTTAAAGCCCTGGAATGTAGAATTAGAGGGGATTTGATGCGTTTCAAATTGGACGGATGGGGGACACCATCAGCGGCGTTGCACCTTCAGGCATTATTTAAGTAATGTCTTGTGGCACGTTTGATTCATGGAGGCAAGGGCACGGAAATGAGGGATTTACCATGCAGATGCCTCTGTGGTTTGTTTTATCTTCCTGTCAACCACTCCGAATTTATGCTCCATTGGAGAAAAAACAAGCATGCATGCAAGTTGATTCAAATCATATAAAGTGTATGTTTGAGCTAACTGGGTATTCACTTAAACAACATCTAAATCAAGCTGTGGCTCCATGGACCTTAGTCGGTCCATATCGAAACACCACTGGCGAGAGATAATTTGATTTGCTTACGAAAAAAAGAGGGAGATATTCACAGCACTTATCTATGGTAGTAGCCCTTTCTGTTGCACGTATGAAACCTATCCAGAACTTCCTTATATCTCCTCTCTCTGGAGAGTCCCAGTACAGTGCCTATTTATCTTGTCTCGCTCTCTCTCTCTCAGATACAAGGAACCGCATCGCAGACAAGAGCATCATCAACACGAGCAGTGTACTGGTGTCATGCAGATAGCTCCCCTGTTTTTGGTAATCGATAGGAACCAGGAAGATGGCTCCGGCCAGGGAAGCCCCTGTTCATCTGGCCCTAGTCCAGATGAATAATGTTACTGCCATAATAGTGGTGATCATTTAATGGTGGCACTTAGCTCCGTGATGAATCACCTGTCACTGATAGAGCGGAAAGTCTAACAGCCCATCCATGACAATTTCTGAAATATTAATTTCTTTCCACATGCTGACCAAAATAAAACAAAATTTAAACTGTGTTCCTGGTGACATTTTAGATTATGAACATGCGATTAAGGAAACAAGATATGTACTGTATGTCTGTATAGCTAAGCAATTGCAATTGTACTGTTCGGAATTCAAGAGAACCTTACATTTTTGTCGTAATCATATTATATCAGTTAATTGTACTTTTTTGAAACAACTTTTTGCTTTCAACTTGTTTCATGACAGTTTAAAATGTTTGCAGACAATAAGCATCTCTAGATGGTGTTTTGAAGATGTGGTGGTGCTAGTAGACAGTGAACTAGTGGTGGTGGTAGGAGTGATTGGACATATCCCATCTCCACCACCCCACAATAATCCATTTACTGTGGCTTCTGGTTGAAATAGTTTGACACACACAGTCTGTTTGCCAGGCACACAAGGGGCCTTGTGTACAGAAATGTAATTGATTTGATTCCTTTATCTATAAATATTTAGGAAGAGAGCAGTTTTTTTATGATTTATTACTTCAAAGCTATAAAGTCTCCTGTTGACACTAAAACAAAGAACGCACTTATCCCGCGGAGCAAATCTCGGAGGCGGCCGTGGTTATGCCCAGATGCTGCACTCCTGCGTTCGCGTCAAAAAGGAATTTTGATTTGTTGACAGAGATTATGGAAGGAAATAATGGAAGAGATAAAAACTTCAATTATGATTCTTTTATTTTATTAAAGCTTTGCTTCGATATGGCAGATGGGTTGATAAATTACATGTTTGGAAGTCAGAGGCTGTTGAAGATGTGCCTATTGATTGTGTTAACGGCAAATAGGCTAACATGACCTTCTTCTGAGATCCAATTGTTTGGTCCCTCGATGTAACACTCTCATATGATGTCTTGAAATGATAGGAACTGGAAGGTATTATCTAAAGGTCGAACTTGCGTTTGCTGTTTATATCAAATTATTTCGAATGATCTTGCAAATGTTTGCTGTTTATATCAAATTACTCTGAATTATCTTGCAAATGTTACAATAATAATATACTTTAACAGTTGAACACATTTGCCCGGTGAAAGAAATGTTAGGGAACTATCATCTGTAGAGTTTGGGCCTTTTGTAGCTCCTCCCTAGACATAAGAGGACTATAGGTAGATTTAGTAGAATGGACTTAGACATTTGACCTTGAATGGGTTATTTGCTCTTGTGAAACAGGAAGTGAATTGGGTTCTACAGTCAGGACACTGTGTTTAATTCACTGGGCTTATAATACAACTGCCCTGGCGCTGTAAAGGACCGAAGCAAGAGAGGAGAAAAGACTTGAGAGAGACCCTTTATTGAAACAATGTCACCTTGAACAGCACTTGGTCCCATTATTGTACACTTCCAGTTGGCGTCCACATTGTCAAAAGAACTGGGCCCGCTTTCCCAAAAGCATCCTAAGGCTACGTTTGTCATTAGAATCTTCGTAGGAGCATATATTTCACAACGTGTAACAATTGTGCGCAATGGTGTGTCAAATCTTGATCTAATGCATTATTGTAGGGTAAGCATTAGAATAAGGCATCTCAATATTTGCAGTCATAGGTGATGATATCTTTCTAGGAGCTGATCCGTCATCAGTATTGTGGAATAATTATAATGTTAAGGTAAGATTTGAATGGAGAAAGCTGATCCAAGGGCTGCGCTGCCTTTCTTTCAATCCTATCAGTGTCGACACATACCTCAACGAGGCACTTCGCGAAGGTCCTCTCTGCGTGGTGTTTTCGGCCATTGTAGGAAAGATGCATTGTTTTAACACTCGTCCCATTGTTGTCAGGAAACCGGGCCTTGATCTGTTTACCTACTCTGTCTGACACACATTAATGTATTCATCTACTTTCTTCTGATGTAGGAGGTGTCAACCATCTACATAAGTGAAGCTTTTTTTTCCCATTCACTCTCACTATCAGTGGAGACACACTGTAAGTATCAAACATTATTTTTGCATGTCAACCACAAATGACCAAATATGCTGATTTTACGATTATGTGCAGAGTTTGGCAAGAGGGCCTTTCTGGCCAGCTCCTCAGTAGGCCTTGAGCCGTAACATTGTGCCAGCAGATGCCCAATAACAATGAATGGGGTTAAGCTGAAAGACCCTGGCAACCTACTCTACTTCTTCTCTGGAGTCTCCCAGACGGCTCAGAGCACCGAGCCACGGCCGCTCTGAGTCTCATAGCTACGCACCTGAGGGATTGCTGATCCCCATTTCAGATACTGGCCCTCAATCTCTTATCATTTACAGCTGTCTACAGGTAAACAACAAAACAAAAATGATAGAAATGGATGAAAGGAAAAGTTAACGGGGACTACGTCAACTCTCCCTCAGAGTTCACTCTTTTTTTCCCCTTTGTCTCCTCCGGCCAATGTTGGCCCTCCTTACCATCGATAAGCATCAAAATCATAACTGTTTACATTGCTGTCAGTTACTTATCCTTAAAGCAGATGTTTTCAATTTCAAAAATTGATTTGTTTCAGCGGCTTTATCTTTACAACAAGAGCGGTGGTAAGGCTTGGCTTTTTTTCATTAAACTTTTGATTGCTCCTCAGGCTAAAGCTACTGGTTCCTTGGGAAAAGGCCTGGGAGACAGAGAACTCCAGGCTAAAACGCCACGCTAGGCTATTAGCTGCTACAACATGTTTATGGAGAACAGAACAGCCCCCTACAGTCCTACTTAACCAGATGCACAGTGCAAACATGCTGTTCAGTGCCGTAGCATGCACGGGTAATATAATAAGGTAACATAATGCATTTTTAACCCTCCCTAATTGGCTGAGTCATTTCATTATTAGAAATATTAGGTATCTGTAATAGGGAACACTAATTCCTTTGACTAGACTAAAGATTCCTGCCTTCAAATAAGCCTGCTAATCTAATTAGAAAGGTAGCGGAGCCGAACAACTACATTTTCTCATACTTAGCATTGGCGAGTCAGGGCTTTGCGGAGCAGATGTGCTGTGAAATTAATTTCCTCTGGTGTAAACGGAGACGCTCCTCGCCCGTCTATGTTATGCAATTTCCATTTCACAGATGATAACCTATTATCACTTTGTTCAAGGGAAACGTGTTCATGGCCAGGAGGAAGATTGAATTATTCATATTTGCTCATTTCTAGTCTACGCTGCGGCCCTGCTATTTTCATGCACTGAGAGAGGGCTAATGTAAACATGACCAGAATCCTTGTAAATTGGCTTGTAGAGGAGGTTGTTAGCATAGTGCCTGGGGACTGATGCTAGATGGGGATAACGGCTGATATCTGTAAAGTACAGCTTGTGTGTGTGTGTGTGTGTGTGTGTGTGTGTGTGTGTGTGTGTTTGTGCATGTGCACACATTTTGTGTGTTTGTGTGTGTCTACAGTGTGACTGGGATAGATGTGTATAAGAGACAGGTGTGTGTGTGTGTGTGTTTGTGCATGTGCACACATTTTGTGTGTTTGTGTGTGTCTACAGTGTGACTGGGATGTTACCAGGTGGTAATGTAAGCTAATGGGGTCTGCGTTAAGAAACAGTTAGAATTCTGCCAAGAATGGCACGTATGCTATTTGTGCATTTGAGGGAAAACTAAATGTTTAATTGATCTTGCCACGAGATATCCCATTTTACATTTCAAACAGAACATATCTCTCAGCTGTTGATAGATTTATCTACGTTGTGATGATTATTATATCATCCAGCAATGCATTTGCAAAAAGGACTTCAGACCAGGTTAAACAAACAGTGAACGAGGGATAGAACAGTTTGAAAAAAAACGGAAACTGAGAGATACAGATAGAGAAAGCCACTTCTATTCATTTTTTTCCTGTTGATGTCTCTTGGCTGATAATGTTTCAATAAGGCAGGACAGGAAAGAGCCCATTCACAAATAATGAGGCTCTCTAAATGACGTAACCTCAGCTCATTGACTAGGGGGATTGACCCCCAGCTGGGGGAGACACGGGGCCAATGCAGACCACATGGGACAGGCCAGGGGTGTGTCATTAGTATCAGTGGATGTAAGTACATGAAAGGGCATAGAACAGAGGTGGATAGTGGACTGGAATGCGTTGCAGACTAAAATACTTAGAAAATATGACTTGATCAAATGGTGTGCACTAAAGGTGCTATCTACAACCCTAAATGGTTATTTAGATGTCCCCATAGCAGAACCCTTTGAAGAACCATTTTTGGTTCCAGGTAGAACCCTTCAGGGTTCCATCAAGAACCCTTTCCAAAGAGGGTTCTGCCTGGAACCAAAAAGGGTTATATGGGGACAGCTGAATAACCCTTTAGGAACCCTTTTTTTCTAAGCATGTATATAAGGGTGGACAAACAGGAAAGGAGACAGGGATTAAATATGGATCCTTATGTGTGCCACAATACGGTATGAAATGGATGTGTCTTGATCCAGGGAGTACCCTTCTAGTTTTTAAACTTTTGAAGGCTTTTTGAATGGCATTCATTGGGCAAAAACGTAACGGTCTTCAGCGCAACGATTTCAAAAAAGGAATCTGGCAGAAGTATATTTACCCACAAACACAAATATAAATGCATATATATCTTAAATGGCTGCATTTTCACATGCCCGTCAAAAGATAAGGAGACAGAACCCGGAAGTATGATGTAGGACGACATCACATCGCATTATGTAACCTTCTACTCTAAAGGTATAGAAATCAGCCAAGTCACACTGACCTTACAGTGGGATATGGATTGAGTAACAAGAGCTTGGCTAAGATAGCACATGTTGGCTTTGGACCAAAAGTACATATTCTTTAAAGGGACAATCTGCCGTTGAAACAACAACGAAGTGTCCTCCCCACCACTATTTCGGTAAAAAGCCGAGGGATGGGGCTGGATGAATGTAACCACTCTCAAATTCATAGACAGAGCTACAGATGCAAGTACTGACCATCCATTATTTCAGAATATAGTTGTAACCATGTTTTGAGGCTATATCGTTTTTTAAAACATTTACTTTGTTTAGTAAGCTTCTATTTTGGGTTCTAATGGGGTACACCAGTTGAACTAAGCTCATGAGCCATTTATAAGTTATACTCTTAAAGAATCAATGGGTACATATCATTAATTGATGTCCAAAAATGGATGTAGCAACTGCAGATTGGCCTTCTAAGTCCTGGGTGATAAAGCTGATCAGGCCACAGAACCCTAAAATAAAAGAAACACCTACAATACACTTTGCATAAATACAGAGTGACCCATGAATTAAGATATATTTATCCATCACTTGCTGAGTGAAGAGAAGCCGTATTTGCTGTGTCAAGTTGCGCAACCCCCAAAAGAGAGACTTGTGTGAAAGACAGTGCCCCAGCTTAAGTGTCTAAATGCATGTGCAGTCGCAAAAACAATCAAGCTCTTATGAAACTGGCTGTCATGAGGACCGCCACAGGAAAGGAAGACCCAGAGTTACCTCTGCTGCAGAGGATACGTTCATTAGAGTTACCAGCCTCAGAAATTGCAGCCCAAATAAATGCTTCACAGAGATCAACTAACAGACACATCTCAACATCAGCTGTTCACAGGAGACTACGTGAATCAGGCCTTCATGATCGAATTGCTCCAACAAAACCCCTACTAAATGACAGCAATAATAAGAAGAGACTTGCTTGGGCTAAGAAACATGAGCAATGGACATTAGACCTGTCCTTTGGTCTGATGAGTCTAAATTTGAGATTTTTGGTTCCAACCGCAGTGTCTTTGTGAGACGCAGAGCAGGTGAACGGATGATCTCCGGTGTGATAGTGTGGGGGTGCTTTGCTGGTGACACTGTCTGTGATTCATTTAGAATTCAAGGCACACTTAACCAGCATGGCTACCACAGCATTCTGCAGCGATACGCCATCCCATCTGGTTTGCGCTTAGTGGGACTATCATTTGTTTTTCAACAGGACAATAACCCAACACACCTCCAGGCTGTCAAAGGGCTATTTGACCAAGAAGGAGAGTGGTGGAGTACTGCATCAGATGACCTGGCCTCCACAATCACCCGACCTCGACCCAATTGGGATGGTTTGGAATGAGTTGGAATCTACGGATGTTGATGGGGATTTTTGTATTATTAACTGCCAGAAAGGACAACCAAATATTACTAAAAGTAGGTTAGATGTTCTCCATACATTGAAAAATGTCTAAATAGTTGATCCTTTGTTTTTTTCCTATGTTTTTTTTATAACAAAATAATAACATTTGCATTGGTCAAGTTGGTAAAATGTTCTATTTTAGACATAATATGGAGAGTGATAGAATGCTACATCAGATGACCTGGCCTCCACAATCACCCGACCTCAACCCAAATGAGATGGTTTGGGATGAGTTGAAACGCAGAGTGAAGGAAAAGCAGCCAACAAGTGCTCAGCATATGTGGGAACTACTTCAAGACTGTTGGAAAAGTATTCCAGGTGAAGCTGGTTGAGAGAATACAAAGCTGTCATCAAGGCAAAGGCTGGCTACTTTGAAGAATATCAAATTTTAAATATATTTTGATTTATTTAACACTTTTTTGTTTACTACATGATTCCATATGTGTTATTTCATAGTTTTGATGTCTTCACAAATATTCTACAATGTAGAAAATAGTACAAATAAAGAAAAACCCTTGAATGAGTAGGTGTGGTCCAAACTTTTGACTGGTATTGTATATATTATGATGCTTATACAAATGGTTATTTATGATGTCGATACTTCTCTAGTAATGACAGAAGTGTGTCTCTCTGATGCTGGGGCTCATAGATCAGTCACCCAGTTATACTGTACGTCTGAGTGAACAGTGATGTGTTTTTTCTTGTAAGCATAAGTGGAGCATTAAGATAGCATTTCCGTCCAAACCCTTTTATGAAGGAAATTAAGCGAGGCCAAAGTCATAGTCAGCATGTCTCTGAAAGCTTTAATTGAGGCTCATTCTTAATTTTTAGAGCCACTAATTAGATTATATTTGAGCTGTAATGTGGTCAACCTCTTAATCGTCATTACAGACGTCTCCCAGCCAATTATGAGCTTGTCTGTCTCCGTCAAAGAAACTATTTAGGAAAAAAAACGCCACATCATTAAGTAATACTGGTGGGACACCATCTATTGGTATAGTTCCTGGCATTGGAATGAGTATTATGCTAATACTACTGCCAAAGCTGAATGAATAAATCAATGATTATATGATTGTGTAATGATTGTGTAATAATTCCTGAAATAAGACAAGTACATTGTATAACCATTCACATTAGTCTATTATTAGTGCCATGTTTGATGTGTATGATAATTTATTACATTTGTAAATAGCTTTTAATTTAACAAAAATAATCTCAAAGTGCACACAATAAATTAGAAAATACAAAACAAACCAAACATATCTAAGTCTAGGAGGAAGGGATGACACCTTCAATATCATATGAATCATGTCTTGAGTGTTTTAAAAAGGATTGTTTTTTTTCACATTATCCAGATTGTCCAACATTATATTTGAAATTGAGTTCTGAAATGAAAATATACACATATTTTTTCATTAGATTTGAATATCTGAGATTAAAATCATGCATTGATACAATCACTAGATGGCAGTATAGTATCCCATAATCGCATATATGAATGTATTCTCTTTTACATACCACTCCGAATTCACCACTGATCATTTGCCCTTCAATAAAAGGACACTGGCCTAGTTTGAAGCTTCAATGACAGTCATTTAAACCATTGTTTAAACAAAACATAGTGCTTGCCAACCAATCCAATACTACAGAAAAGGGTGTCATTCTTTTTTTCATTTTTCTCTGCTTCCGTGCAGGTCAGAATCTTTTTTAAACTATTCAAAATGTATTAAAAAAAACAGAACCCTGTTAGGCCCAGCCTGCATACAATTTGGATTTCTGTCATATTTTTGAACTACCCAATTCAGCCCAAACAAAAGGCTGGTATACCTCTGGAATGAGTCACAAAGTAAGTATTCTAGGATACCAGGAGGGGTTTGGGTCATATGTTTGCTTGAGGACAGTTTTCATTGGTCACCGCAACATTGTCTTACCAAATGTTCATGCATCTACAAGTACTGTATATCAGTGTGTCACTGATAGATAATAACAGAGGTCTGGATGAGTGTGAACAAAAGACCAAACAAAAGAAGCACAAACTTCTCACTAATGAAGTGACTCTCTGACCGCAATCGCTTTTGAGGACCTCTCTATTATAGGGCTGCTTAACACGATCCATACCAATTCAAATCCTTATCAATATCAATTTACTCATATCAATAAGGATCGGCCTCCCTCTGGATCAGCTCTCACAGGCATCTGTCTGACATTGGAGGCCCATTGCTCGTCTCCCCCAGACAGCCCCTCCACGCACACAAACACACGCACGCACGCACGCACAGACACAGAAAGCCCTTGACTTAGGCGTCAATAAGGCTGACCGTCTTTGTGCGAGTATCGACACTTATCAAAAAATGCCCTTGATGTAATTTCATGGCTGTCGACACTCATGGCCCATATGCTGAGGATTATGGGAGGAGTGCGTGAGGCTGAGGTAGAAGGCACTCTAGGGCTAGGTCTGGACCACTTCATATGGAAAGCTTAATGGCCCACTGTTTCTCCACTGACTCCCAAAATGGCCAAACTCAGCTCAGTGACCACTGGAGGTACATCAAACTAGAGCTAAAAAATGCCAGTGAGTCCCGTTGTGGCAGCCGCTCCCATATGTGTCACTATCTTACTGCATGAGAGGCCATGAAAGAAAAGTCAAGGAACAATGTCATGTCTCTGCTTTTACGACAAAATATACGAGTTATTCACAAATGCACATTGAGACAGGGGATAATCACATTAATAAGAGGTTCTAAAATAAATAAAATGAATCACAAAATGGACCTTCATGTCTATTTTGTTCCTCCCTGTCTGCCAAAGTATCATTGGAGAGGAAAATGAAATATTTACTTCAGGCGTGATTACAAGGCACAGGAGTTTTGTTTGACTCCTCATGGTTAAAAGAGGCCCATACTCTAGGTCAGTTGTTATTACTATGAACAGGACACCTAATTCAACCATTAGAGTTATGTATGTCCATCAAGAATGTGCAGTGTGGTGGTATAATTATTAAACTAAGATGTTTTCAGACCATTTTCATCAGACTTATTTCATTTAGTTTATTTTAAAAAGCGTATCTTCAATAAAAAAAATTGTAGTAGTATTATAATTGAGAAACTCCCCAGATTAAAAATACACAGTCAACTTTTATTTAACGCTCAGGATCAGGAACATAAAGGCAAAGCTCCTCATTAGCTGAACAACTCAGCTTTGTTTCTAAGAAACATCAAGGATAGTCTTGGATTTAGGGCAAAAAAAATGAATGACAACTCTAACCTTAGTTAACTTTCAAGGAAGGTTCAGACATATGTTAGGCTTGTAATTTCATACACGCACACTCTTCTTATTTTCTTTTAAATAAGGCATACTGGCCATAAGTGAAACCGTTTTGAGATATTGCAGCTTTGCTTTAACATACAAAATATATTGTCATTCTATTGTGTCTTGTCACATTGTGTGTTTGAAAACCATAGGGGTGGTGAAGTTAGAGGAGGGTGGAGGCTGTCTGAACCATAGACATAACTTATTCTAGTTCTGTGGTCTGAACACCGGTCTCAATGTCAACAGTATGGTCACACACTTCAGGCATCATTGCTTAAGGCCTGTACTCAGGAGAATCACCCAATCAGAAAAAAAGTATTCAATTCATGTTGTACTTTTCAACTTGTGCAATCAAATAAAAATAGAGCTGCTTAGCATTTAGCATGTCAGAAGCTGTATATTGAGGGACCTGTTGTCTGTATCTAAGATGGTTTTACTCTAGAAAACAAGCAACCATGAAGATGTATAAGTCAGGGAAGAGATAGACGGAAACACCAATACATGGCCATACAGATGTGTTACAATTGTGACCTACTTGTCTCCAAAGTGGTATATGAGTAGCAGAACTTTCCCATGTTACCCCCAACTGTGCTGTAGGATATACAATTCCAAGTCACAATTGACTTACCCTGTGAGACCCGCAATTGCAAAAATGCAACGTCTCCTCAACGGCATCCTGTACAAGTCCATAACCTAAAAATCATGTCAAAACCTACATAGTACATCTCCTTAGATCCAGATGTATTTCTTAGTAGCATGTATAGTGTGTCAGTATGATTATTGTGGCATGAGTAGCATCTGAAACATTAAAAACCTGTCCACTCAGGTGAAACCATATCGGTCTCCTACACAAGCATATACTGTAACCCATCCATGCAAGGACATTACTTGAAAAGAAAAATCTGTGTTCTCGAAGATGTAGTGATAATATACCAAAAGAAATCAAAGAAATCATGCAACAAACATTCTGAGCCAGAGCTAGAGGTAGTTTTGTAAGTAACGCAAAAGCGCAACATTGGGCTTGAAGGGTTGCCAAACCGAGACATATGGCCACATTCATACTGTATAGTCATATAAATGTTGAGAGATTGTTTATGCTCCAAATTCTGCTAATAATATATTTTTTTATAGCAAAATGCAAAAATTTGCATTGGTCAAGTTGATGCATTTTGCTATTTTAGACATAATATGGAGAGTGATGGAATGCTGCATCAGATGACCTAGCCTCCACAATCACCCGACCTCAACCCAATTGGGATGATTTGGGATGAGTTGGACTGCAAAATGAAGGAAAAGCAGCCAACAAGTGCCCAGCGTTAATAGGTGAAGCTGGTTGAGAGAATACCAAGATTGTGCAAAGCTGTCATCAAGGCAAAGGGTGGCTACTTTGAAGAATCTCAAATATAAAATGTATTTATTTAACACTTTTTTGTCTACTACATGATTCCATGTGTCATAGTTTTGATGTCTTCACTATTATTCTACAATGTAGAAAATAGTAAAGATAAAGAAAAACCCTTGAATGAGTAGGGGGGTGTCCACATTTGTGACTGGTACTGTATATTTCACAAAATTTTAACAAAGAGTTTAAATGAAAGCATTACTATGTAAGTGGCTATTAAGCTCATCAGGCCCAAAGACCCCAGCAAATAAATATATATTTTTTTCACAATTAAGGGTTTTAACATTTTCTTTTCAGGACAACCAAGGCTATAAGTAGAACACAAATTAATTTGACATAAACAGAGGCATTATTGAGTTGCATTGACAAATGTCAATAAAAACAATAAGATTGGCCAAGCGAGAACCTGATAAAAATGAATTTATAAGAATGCTGTAAGTACAGAAATTGTTTGCGCAGTGGGAAATTAATATCCTACTAGTCAGTGACAGCAACTATGTGAGCTTATTACAGTATTATAAATAGTATGTCCTGGGATTTCCTATGATCTTCTCTTTTGTGGCTTGTGAGCGTCTTAGAGCAAAAGACATAAGTGATCTTGAGAGTCTCAACTTTTCATAGATTGGTCATAATAGTTTGTAGCTCAAACCATTCTGACTCTACAGACGTTTTAGTGAGAAAACCCGGCCCCTGAACCCTTCGGGATCCGTCCCTTGTCTCACAAAAACCTCTCTACCTCAGCCCTCTTTTTTCACACCGACTAATGGTTGATATCTACGGATGCAGAATAAATAAAAGTACCATGGTTGACCCTAACAGGGCTGACTACTTCGCCTTAAATAGTCCATAAATCCCCTTGTGACAGGGGGAATGGAAGATTGTTGTGTGCAACAGGGAGGGACAATTGAATGCAAGCTTAAAAAATATAGATTTATTCAACAACATAAACAAAGTCTAGCCTATCTATGGGTAACAGGGTTGACCTGTTATGCTTGACCCACTCACTTTCCCACCACAAAACACCAGAAAACGGCCCAAAAGAGTAAAACCAGCAAATTTGCTTTTACACTATGATTTCACTATTAGATGTTAAATGTTTATTTTGAACAAATTCTTTGAAAAGGAATCATATTAAAGAGAGAGTTCAGTTCAAGTAACAGGGTTGACCTTAAAACGAGGGACAGTTTATAAAAATAAAAAAACGTCAATATGAATAACTAACCACATTATATAAATAATAATCTCCAGAAAGGACTTTGTCAAAAAGCAAGAAAATAACTACTGCTTCACAATGATCATGACAACTTGGATAAATGTCGGGGTTAAGTGGGTTAAAATCTCCCTAGAAGTCTCACAGAGGATGCACAGAGGGACATGTCTAAATGCAGAATTTTGGCACCTGAGCAAGTCTTTGTTCAGGACATAAGTCAGACTGAATGAAAGGTCCTGTTCCGCAAGCTGTATTCTCTGGAATGTTCAAAGCAGAAATGACAATTCAGTTGAAAGGACATGAATTGGAGAAACTCGGCGGCTATCTGAGCGGAGGAGTCAAGTGAAACTTCCCTTTCCATGTATTGAACACACACACGCACGCACACACACACACACTTAATTTGTGCAAATGCAAATAAATAAATGATTAAATAAACCCCATTGGCCCACGGGATGTATTTTTTTCCGTTTTAGTAATAATTGCCATGCAACACATGCAAGGGTAGTGTTCGAAAGTATTGACCAGCCTTAGCCATTTTAATAGAAATTGTATCTACTCAGAATCCCTGGCTAGCAGAGTCTGGCGTGCTATAATATAAACACAATTGATACAAGTTTGAAATGTTCAAGGTATCCGATTGTGCATGCACACATTTGTCCTTTCGCTGTTTCATGGTTTTAATCAAGTATCCTCCTTTTTTTAAGCCCATTTTGTTTTTCTGCTGCTGATGGTGGTTGAAAAGAAGAGCCTTGGCTGTTTTGTAAGCATGTGCACATCCTGATCTCTCATAATATTAGTTAAAATCAATATGCTGCTTTTTTAATTATGCTCATGGTACAAAGCGGGGAAGGCTCATTTAAGGGGGGATCGATATAGGAGAGCGATTGGTGGACGGTGGAGCTGACATCAGGCAGCTTGATGTGGAAAATCATTGGGGCCTGCGCGGACTGCGGCTCGGTGCTGATCAGCCTGGTTAGCCCCCAGCGTGCTCCAGGCCTGGGTAATGGCTGAACCCTCCGTGAACCAGCATCCTCAGCTTTCGACGCCACCCCTCAGAGCCCTTCACACTGCCCCCCCACACCACCCCGCCCGCACGCAGGCCAGAAACAGACGAAAACACACATCATACTCCATCAGAAATAGAATGAAAAGAAAGAAAAAGAAAAGAAAGGTCTTTCTCTCTCTCGCTGGCTTTCTCTCTCTCTCCTGACACGCACACACACACCTCCTCTCTCATCTTCTCATTGATTATCTGTGCTTGTGATTTTACTCTTTTTTATGTCCCTTATCTCTTCTACCTCTGAGTGCATTGTCCTCATGTACACCTCTATTACCTTTCCCTATCTGTCCCCCTGACCGCAACCAAGGCTGACTGGAAGCTTGCCCTGCTATCTGCTCTGTGTGCTCTTATAAAGGTTAATAACTTGGGCCTCCGGACATTATTTAAGGGGATGAGAAATGTTACGCTCTTCTGTTCCTCTCTCTCTCTCTCTCTCTCTCGTGCTCCTTTTGTTCCTGCCCTCTCTCCCTCGTGCTCTCTCTCCGCTCTCTCGTTCGCTCTCCCTTTTCTCTCTCTCTCTCTCTCTCCTCTCCTCTCCTCTCTCTCCTCTCTCTCTCTCTCTCTCTTCTCCTCCTCTCTTCTCTCTCTTCTCCTCTCTCTCTCTCCTTCCTCTCTCTCTCTCTCTCTCTCTCTTCTCTCTCTCTCTCTCTCATGCTCTCTCTCTCATGCTCTCTCGTTCATGCTCCCTCTCAAGCCTTCCCAGTCCTAGTGGGTGCCAACTCAGATCTCCTCCATCATGTGGTTTAGGCCCCTCTGGCGCTAAACTGATACAAATGATGTTAATCTGGGAATGTGTGAGCGGCAGCGTTTCCGAGGCCTGCATCGTTATTTGTCACCATTTCCGTCTCCAAAACGTGTCCATTGTGCACAAAGATACAGAAGTTAAAAGCCCAAATAATTGTTTTCATCATTAGGTCATTTAGCATTTATCACTGGGTTTGTATATCAACGCCATCCCCTTCCAATGGATGATTTATACTGGTTCAACAGCCAACACTGGGACACCACGGTGAGGGTATCAATCCAAATAAGCACTGGCCAATATACAATCAGCATCCAGGGAAAGCTGGGTTGCATATTCAATGTACCCAAACGAAGTTTAAAAAAAAAATCTGTATTTTGAGTTTATTCTTGCTTTGGACTTTGCTTTTGAGGACATTTTGAGAGGGTCAGTATGAAGGACTGCTAAGTTTCTTTTGGTCTTTTTTCTTGTATTTTTATGCCATTTGACAGGTGAGCTCGAGCTCATGCCTAGCTCTCTTCCACCTTGACATGGATGACTCTTAGGCAGGGCAGAGTGTTCGCTCATGTCTTTGTCTTTCTCATCAAGACGCTCTCCCAGGATCTGAGTTTTTGAAACTCAAACAGACTTATTTCTGTACTACAATATCAGTTATTTCTTCTGAGGCCCTAAGCCATTATGTTCTGTTTCTGCATTACAGAGACCGTTTACACTATCCGATCAACAACCGATTTACAACAACCGATCAACAACCGATTTAAAGCAACAATCCTGAGTCTGTTTCAACTCAACAGCAGCCCCGCCACTTGACTTGGAACAGAACAAGGTATAGTTGAGAAATGTAACTCCTATAAATTCACACACAGAGCTATTTTCTAACCCTTAGTGTTGAAAGGCAATTATTGTCGGGCTTCACTTACACTCGATCATCAGAGGTTTAAGGGGAATGCAATCACTTAAATCAAATGTACATATTTTGACAGGCAACCAGTGCTTAATATGTTCAATTAGAAATTAAATACTGGTTAAACAGAGTGAGTGCTCCCTATATTTCATATTCTGAAACACTAATGAATGTAATGGTTTCTCATTCAGCTTGTCTTTGCAGATGATTACCATATATCATTTCCAACATGAGCACATGGAGTAGAGATTCTGCTACTCCACACACACACACACTGACTTCTCATTCATCCATAAGAGTGGTTCATTTACTAATTAAAATCTTAAAAAGACGGAAAAATGTACTAAACACTTAATCACAAGTTTTGATCAGCCCTCTGACAATTCAATCCATTGCAAGATCTCAATCAAGTGCAATGCACATTTCTTTTATGATCTGGCCGATTTTGTCCGATTACCAAGGTMATTTACTATGCCTTTAATTCCCCTCTTAGTACAATGTATTCAATCATTCAGGTTGTATTACGTCTCCCTTACTCCTCCAAGTCACGTGGCACATAAAACAGAAAGGATAGAACGTTTGCATTTGCAGTGAGCGAGTATCAGTACATTACATGCGTACTGAATTTTCCTCCCGTGTTAATGTTGAAGTGGGTCAGTTTAGAGGGGGCCTGCATATTATTCTAATGAAGGAAGTGCAGGCTGCACTATTTCATCGACTGAAAATGCTCTCTTCAGCCAGATTTCAGATGAAATGATACCTCTGCTTATGGATTGTGATTTATCTCAAGGACAACAGAGTTCATCTAAAAATAGCTGACTTGCAAAACTACAGCTATGCTGAGTCTTTAATGAAGATACCACTCTGATGGTATCTTCAGAGTGGTATCACATATATCATATCATATACAGAATCACCTACAGTATAAGCAACATATCAAAATATTAGCAAATATCCATAATACTCTTCTTTTTTTCTAGCTACATAAATGGTCAAAAACATAAAAGTAAAAAAAAAAAAAGATGCTTATAAACATACCTGTATTATTATGTAGAGAGCAACTTATTACATTTCCATCCAATTGACCCGAAGTCAGTTTTACTGGGTTCTCTGTTGTTTTGCTTTTGAATAGGGAGTTTGAGAAATAAGGGGAATTCAACCCAAAAGTTTATATTTTGATTTATTCTCAAAGTAACTTTTATCAAACAGAAGTATGAACATAAAACATAATCCAGACCGTATCACGCTCGATACCAACTAAATCATCTACTGTGGATGTCATGGTTACAAAATAGCATTTTAACAGCAAATCCTAGCCATTTCCCAGTCAGATTAAAGCCTTTTTTGGAATATAACTTGATTTATGGTGAACATGGAAGTACTTATTTGTGTAAATGCATAATCTGAAGTGACATGAGTATGTTGTGCTAACGTACATGAGTCAGAATTAGATTGAACGTTTAACGGCTGCCGTTTGCGTCCCGGCATTGATGTTTCTCATGCTATCAAAACACATAACGTATACAAACCACACTTACTACGCTAGGAGATTTTCCTCATTGCTGAAATACATTTACACAGGCCATTCAGAGAGACAAGTTTCCCTTTGATGGAAGAACGTAAATGTGTCATTTATACCTGTCTTGTCTTTTATCATGATGAAGCAGGTCATACTCTGGGAAGGGGGAAAAGAGAAACGCAATCCAGTAGCTTCATTCATCGCCTGTCCTGTTTCATTCACAAGCTTGTGATTCTCTATCATGCTCCCCTCAACAGCCCGTCAGGAGGGTACCTCTCCATTGAAACAAATCTCTCATATTCCCCTTTTTGATTTSATTCTTTCTCCCTCTCTTCCCTCCTATTAGCTTATTCATTCTTCACATGTGACTGCCAGCCTGTTAAGGTCGTATTAAACCAAAGCAATCCACTTTAAATGGTTATCTACGACGCACATTAAAAAGCTCTTTGCTGGCCTTTAAATATTGTGATTGGGTTATAGGGGGGTCGCTGTTTCGGAGCGCTGATCGCCCTCCCAGGAGCCCGCTTCAGAATATAAATTGAGTAATATTATAAAGGCGAGCGCTCCAGAAGGACTGGATAATGAATAGGATTCATGATCTACCAAGGAACAGGAGGTCATGCAATGAAGTGGAATACTCTAATAACTCCAATCCAAACCCACACAGATGATGATGCATTAACTGAAAGGCCCCTTGAAATTCAAATTTTCTCTCTCTATTCCATATTGGCCTGTATTCCAGGGATATTTGTGTAAAATCAGAGCAAAAAAAGCTGAGGTTTTAAATGTACCCCTTTGATTTATAAATCCAAGCTCTGGTTTGCAAGGGTCGAAGACTGGATAAAATCTAGCAAATCCCCTTATCTTCAAAAAATAAATCAAATATAAAAAGCTGATTTATATTGTCATGGCATGCAATTTCTCGATCATCTCCAAATGTCTCAAGAAGTCTACTAGACTTGAGGTAGATCTGGAGGCAGATTACTTCACTGGAGGCCTTAATACTAGATATTAGATTCTAGATGTAATCCCTACCGATTATGATGTATTTTTCCTGAGGAATTACATTCATCATCTTACATAGTAAGCCCCGAGGGGAGGTGGACAGTATTGTGCGTTATCCTGTCAGGCTGACAAGTCGAAGTTGTATCATTGGCCTTGTGTGTCCTTATGTATCTGTTCTTGTACCTGAGGGTGACTGAGTACGTATTACCCAACCGAATACATGTTATGATGAATTGGTACATATTATACAACTGAAAATAGGAGTAACAACCTAGATGTGCATATAGTGCCGTCAAGCATTAGGTGTAGGTTCAGTTTAATTCAGCGTTGCATACTGTATAGAAACGTAAGCCTATCAAAAGTGAAAAGAAGTTCAAGGGTTTACTGTATTGAGCAAGTACTACCTCCTCCTCCTCCTCTCCCACCTCTTCTTCTTGAGTTAGTGGTATGATTTTTCTGTATAGCAGGTTGTATAGTTTGTACTTTTTGTATATCATTTTGTACCACCAGCTCAAAATATCAAACTCCGCTGGCCTCCCAATTGGATTTTAAGGAGAAAATGAAACTCTTGTTGTAAATGGGGATACAGCAGTTAACATGATACAGCAGTTAACATGATACAGCAGTTAACATGATACAGCAGTTAACATGATACAGTAGTTAACATGATACAGTAGTTAACATGATACAGCAGTTAACATGATACAGTAGTTAACATGATACAGTAGCACACCCAACGCACTCTTGCCGACTTACCCAGTAACATGCATGTTGCTGCCAGTTTTTTACTGTCAGTGGATTTGTCGGGGAATAGACTTAAGGTGTGGCAATATCTGAGTTACTATTCATTCTTGTTGCGCTGGAATTACTTAAATAGAAAATGGCACCTTTCCCCACTATACAACATTAGTGGAAGTTTTAACAGTTTGTGCTCTGTTTAAAGTTCAAAACAGCTGTGGAAACATTTAATTGGTGGTGAAACGTTGTATATTATAGTATGACGATCAAGTCATGGGTTTAGGTAGATAAACAAGAGAAGGCTTTACTTTATGATACAGATCGTTCTGCTGGTAATCCTTACAAATCTTTGGTGAGGTCATTACCAGATTAAAAAAGAAACCCTTGTCTTAATATTTATTCTCTTCAATACCGAATCTACTGGCTGTGCTGACCGTTGTGAGCATGCCATCTCATTCCCTGGAAACCGTGGTCACAGTTCCTAGTGAATGAACTAGACTATAACCCGTCGACTATATATTTGTAAACAATAAGTCCTTGTAGATCCTTGTTCCAGCTACATGCCATTTTCTGAAAACTATAGAAAAAGTCATATAGAACTGTTTAAAGAAAATACAATATAGAATGATTTTAACAGAACCTGGTAACGTTTCTTTCTGCCAGTGTATCTTGATGGAGTGTGGAAGGGGTGGAATGGGTTGGGGTGTTCAATCAGGGACGGGGAAAATGGTTAATTCCACTTGTGATGACACTGGCTCGGCAAGCACAATAGTTTTCAAGTGCTGACAATGACCAGTAACGACTGAACGAATGGATTTGAGAATAGAGGAGAGGGGAGAATGGATAGAGTAGGAACTGTGAAAGAGACAAGTAAAGTATGAGAGAGGGGAAGAGTGAGTGAGAGAAAGAGCGAGAGAGAGAGAGAGAGAGAGAGAGAGTCAGTCTCAGCCGCTCTCCACAATCGGCTCTCGGCATCTACAGTCCCAGACCAAAATACCATTAATACAAGTGTCAGAGGAGTGAGTGGAATCAGGGTCGTGCCGACGTCTTTGAGTGGCTTGAGAAGAAAATGCCCTGGATCCTTTGGGGACAGTCCACGACGCTGCCCATTCTTTGGCCCTTTGTGATTCTGCTTCTTGCTCGTCCTCTGCCTTTTATTTGTGTAAAGATTAAATTGCACATGATTTCTAATGTCGGTGCTCCTCCACTTGTCATAGGTTGTCGACCTCCATGGGGACCAGTTAATAGATACATCGTCTGTTTGTCTCGTGTTGAAACGCTCGTCCACCACAGCCCAGTAACCCCCTATTGTCACACAGTCTGAGGCAATTAAGTCAAATAGTGGATAAGGCCTCAATGCGTGCTTTCAATATTTATTACGTCCTCTTTGTGAAAAGAGCTATTTAGTCCGCTATATCTGAAATGATCTCTAATGCAATTACAGCCGCATTTAGAATACGCATTAGTGGCAATCTTCACTCCCTTACAAAAGGCACAACACTTAGACTAGACTGGAGGAGATAAGAGATGCAAGTATTATGAGTGGTCCAACATTTACCTCTGAATTAGACTCAGTGGGAGACTTTAGTCAACATACATTTGACAGTATACTGTATAGGTTTATAACAGTGTAATACAAATCCACACAGTGAACCTGAATCATATCAAAATAGTTTTTTGCAGACGAGAGCGCCTTAGCTTCTCACACSTTTTTACCCAAGGTTTGACTGGATGATAAAATAGGCAAGTTTGGTTTACCATGTAATCTCCATCCATCCATGCTCCAAAAACTGGAGTCAGTTATTCTCCAGGCCTCCTTAGTGTCTGGGCCTGGCATAAACCTACTTCTAGAGGAGTTGTCTGGCTGCAGCTTGGAGCCAGTCCCTGTCTGCTCTCTCCCTCTCTCTGCTTTCTCTCTCTGCTCTCATCCCTCTCTCACTGCCCCTTCCCTCTCCCTCTCCCTCTCCCTCTCCCTCTCTCTCTCCTAATTGACTTCCCAGTTTGATAACACATGGCTGTCTGATTGGAGCCTGTCTGTCTCGCTGATGCACATAGGAACGTGCCTCTTCGATAGCAGATCAATTAGTCTATTAAGATAACCGGGGACAAGGGTCCCTGGCATAAATTTGAAAGGGGCTGGAGATTCACTCACTCTTACTACCGTTTCTATGTACATGACATTTTTGGGCACATTGGTATATCTGGATGTTCTGTCTGTAAGCCTCTATCATATTTATTTCATTGCACTGAAAGCAAGGATTTCATTTCTACCATTTTGACACTTTTGAAGATGTAGACTCCTTGTCTGACAGTTTATACACATGAGGGAAGGAATAATTGTAGGGAGTCCTGACTAACAATTCAATAAGATATAAACTGGCCTAATTGTCTCATGAGGTTTTTTGWAAATGTCTTGCATAAACAATCTGCAGAAGTTTCTTTCTTTTATGGCATTATCTTGGTGTTACGTGCATCTTCCCATGCAAGAAACATGACTTTATGTTATGATCTACCCATATATCCCTAATCCTGCAGAAATTGATTCTTGAGCTTGCGCTAGTAGATCACTGTAGACAGGTGGCCAGAATATTCTTTTCATTTGACAATTCTTCAGATTACTCCGGATCATTCTTGGGATTTTCAATTTCTTACCCAGACATCTGTTGCTGACCCCTCCTAGGTACATTGTACATGTGACATTGTAAATGTAGTCGAAGCTCAACTGCCTAAATTTGAGTGTGCAGAAATACAGTAATTAGGATGATTTAGTGTGTTGTTACCAGAGATKAAACAATGAGTTCATAAAAAAAWRKWATCAGCTGTAGTACTTTTGGTTTTACAGAAAATKATTTGTGAAACAAGCAGGTAAGGTTAGTATAGATGAYAAAAGTAAGAGAAAAAATGWKGTTAAAAAACATACTTTCTTTCATGCCTCTCTTACAAGCAGCTTTAGAAAAAGAAGAGSCCAAATAACAGCTCGAAAGACATGACAACATTACATCAAGGACCGAGATCTGATTTTCTCCTCACCTCTGAAGTATATCCAGCAATTGTGTCCTTTCGTAAGCAACTTTTATGGAGGCCTCATGGAAAGCCTGCAAGCCCGAGGTCAGAGGGCAATGTGCTGATGGATTATGGGGCAGTGCTGCGGCCCGCTCTTGCTGACAGGCTTTATTGGTTGGGAGGATGAGCTTGTAACCCTTTATATAATTATTGTATTAAACCCAGTGTKGCCCTTGCCTCGCTGGCACTTGTTCCTGGATCAATGTGGAGATAATTTCAGAAATGAATAGTTAGTATCGATCGGGCCCCTTAGTGATGGCTTATCAGCCACTCGGACAGGTTGCTGGAGATTATTGCGCCAATGTCATTTATGGTCTCTATGATAGCATTTGTATTTTTGGAGTGGGCCGATTCAAACAAAGACAATTCAATTTGCAATGTATTTCCTTCTGTCTGTTGTTCTCTGCCTCCACTCTCTGGTACACAATAAGCAATAAATCACAATTGTTTGTATTTTTATCACCTTTTCCCCCTCTTTTCTCCGGCTGATACAAAGGTGCTGGCCTGGTTTCAGGGTATAGGGGGAGGTAAGAGGAAGAGGAGGAGGAAGAAGAGGAAGAGGGGAAGCGTCAGCATTTGAACATTTTGGCTGAGGGATTGAGTGTGCTTTGCTTCAGACAAACCAATGTGTTGGTGGAAGAGGGAACTTAATGTTTTGTTATTTTCTCTTCTTTGTCTGGCTTTCTGCCATTCTTGTTGTCTCTCTGGCACTTGTCTGGGGAAGTAACAGTGCTTCACTCACACATTTTGGTCTGACAAAACAGTGTAACACAATGGTATAAAGTACCAATTACCTCAATAACTAAATTCTACACTGCTCACTTTATATATTTAATACATTTTACAATTGACTCTTATGAAGAAAAACATGTATTTATTATTTATATACAGTACCAGTCAAAAGTTTGGACACACCTACTCATTCAAGGGTTTTTCTTTATTTTTAACWATTTTTTACACTGTAGTATAATAGTGAAGACATCAAAACTATGAAATAACACATATAGAATCATGTAATAACCAAAAAAASTGTTCAACAAATYTAAATATATTTTCAAAGTAGCCACCCTTTGCCTTGATGACAGCTTTAAACACTCTTGGCATTCTCTCAACCAGCTTCATGAGGTAGTCACCTGGAATGCATTTCAATTAACAGGTGTGCCTTGTTAACCTTTTCACACGTACCAACGCACGTGTGTGATCATTCTACAGTGGTCCCTGTAGCATACGATCAAACCAGTGTGATTAGAACGCTTATTTAGAATGCTTATTTATATCCGGCAGTTTTGAATGACGCAACAATCAGCATTTGAGCTGGCCACACTTTTTCCAGAAACTATTTACACAAACACAGTCCTTACAAAGTTATGTCCAGAATGTGACAGTTTATTTTTGGATGCAATGTTCATACATTCAGAGAAGTATGTACAGCATAACGCAATTATCCAAATAGGAAAAATGTAGGCTACATTTGTCCTAGCGCTAACTGAGGAAAGATTGACTTGACACAAGCGGTCAAATTTGTATAACTCTCGCTGACAAACTACAATATGAATTAGCTAATAGAAATGACTATTTATAATTAATCACATCACGGGTGAGCTCACCATTGATCAAAATAATTGAGTAAAACACTCTCTAGAAATCGAAAGTAATCCGAAGATGGGTAGTTTCCCAGTGCTGCCGTGCTTTTTTTCCCCTCACAGAAACCAAAGATAATAAGAGGAGACAAGATGAGTTTAGTTTGTTTATACTATGCATGTTCAAGGGGGGGGGGGGGGGGCGTCCACCATCGTTCACATCCCACCATTAAATTCCGGAAGTCCTCAAAAAATGAGTGAACCCTTACTCACCTCATTTTGTTATAACATCTTTGGTCCAACAGACGATTACGTGAAACCAGGATGCATTTTATGTCAACAAACATGGCTACACACAGCTGGAATTAGCTTAGCTCATCATAATCAATACAACATTCAAAAATAATTTTACACACATAATATGTGCCCATTACAATCGATGCAAAATTCGGAATGCATGCAAACAATTGGGAAGTGCTTGGGGAATTTTGTCCGGGTCAGAAATGTCCCAAAAATAAATTATTTTTATGTGAATGAATGAGGAGGCGGAACACATGTCACRCTCTGACATGGGTTTTTGTATGWCTAGGGGTTTTGTAGGTTTAGGTATTTGTATGTCTATGGTGGCCTGATATGGTTTCCAATCAGAGGCAGCTGTTTATCGTTGTCTCTGATTGGGGATCATATTTAGGTAGCCATTTTCCCTTTTGTGTTTGTGGGTTCTTGTTCTATGTTAAGTTGCCTGTCTGTACTATTCATATAGCTTCACGTTTCGTTTTGTTATTTTTGTTAGTTTGTTCAGTGTTCATTCTTTAATAAATAGACTGTACGTATACAACGCTGCGCCTTGGTCCGATTCATACGACGAACGTGACAGAAGAACCCACCATAAATGGACCAAGCAGCGTGTTCAGGAGGAATGGACCTGGGAGGAGATTTTGGATGGAGCAGGACCCTGGACGCAGGCTGGGGTGTATCGCCTTCCGAAGGAGGAAATAGAGGCAGCGAAAGCGGAACAGCGATATTACGAGGAGTTATACCAACGAGGTAGGCCACAGAAACCCCAAGACATTTTTGGGAGGGGGGGCACATAGAGCAGTCGGCGGARCCGAGGAGCGAACCAGAGCCAGTCAGAGAGTCGGATGAGGAGTTTGACGCAAGATTCCGGAGAGATGTGCTAGCATTGAGAGCGCTGCAGAGCGTGCATGCTGAGGTGCGTGTCAAGAGCCCGGTGTCACATGTACCGGTCCCACGCATCAGGTCTCCAGTGCGCATTCATAGCCCAGTGCGTCCTGTGCTAGCTTCCCGCACTTGCTGGGCTGGAGTGAGCATCCAGTCAGGAAGGGTGGTGCTTCCTCTCCGCACTCGTCCTGAGGTGCGTGTCATCAGCCCGGTGCCACCTGTACCGATCCCACGCATCAGGTCTCCAGTGCGCCTCTCCAGTCCAGTACGTCCTGTGCCTCCTCTCCGCACTCGCCCTGAGGTGCGTGTCATCAGTCACGTACCACCTGTACCGGCACCACGCATCAGACCTCCAGTGCGCCTCCACAGTCCAGTACACCTGTGCCTCCTCCCCGCACTCGCCCTTAGGTGCGTGTCCTCAGCCCCCGGTACCACCAGATCCGGCACCATGCATCAGGGTCCAGTGCGCCTCCACAGTCAGAGCTTCCTGCGACAGTTCCCAGCCAGAGCTTCCGGCGACAGTACCCAGTCCAGAGCTTCCGGCGACAGTACCCAGTCCAGAGCTTCCGGCGACAGTTCCAGTCCAGAGCTTCCGGCGACAGTTCCCAGTCCAGAGCTTCCGGCGACGGTCCCAGTCCGGAGGCTCCGGCGACGATCCCCAGTCCGGAGCCCCTGGCGACGATCCCCAGTCCGAAGCCTCCAGCGACGATCATCAGTCCGGGGTTTCCGGCGATGGTCCCCAGCCCGGGGTTTCCAGCGACGGTCCACAGCCCGGGTTTCCACGACGGTCCCCAGCCCGGCGTTTCCAGCGACAGTCCCCAGTTTGGGGTTTCCAGCGACAGTCCCCAGTCCGGGGCCTCCGGCGATGATCCGCAGTCCAGAGCCTCCGACGACGATCCCAGCCCGGGGTCTCCGGCAACGGTCCCCAGCCCGGGGTCTCCGGCGATGATCCGCAGTCCAGAGTCTCCGGCGGTGATCCGCAGTCCAGAGCCTCCGCGATGATCCACGGTCCGATTCTACAAAAGCGGAGGGATCAGCATAAGGAGGGGGGGCTGCGTCCAGATCCGGAGCCACCAACGAGGGTAGATGCCACCCGGGCCCTCCCCTATAGGTTCAGGTTTGCGGCCGGGAGTCCGCACCTTTGGGGGGAGGGGGGGGGGGGGGGGTAATGTCACGCTCTGACCTTAGATATCTCTGTTTTCTTTATATTTTGGGTTAGGTCAGGGTGAGACGAGGGTGGGTATGCTAGTTTTGGTATTGTCTAGGGTTTTTGTATGTCTAGGGGYTTTGTAGGTCTAGGTATTTGTATGTCTATGATGGCCTGATATGGTTTCCAATCAGAGGCAGCTGTTTRTCGTTGTCTCTGATTGGGGATCATATTTAGGTAGCCATTTCCCTTTTGTGTTCGTGGGTTCTTGTTCTATGTTTAGTTCCCTGTCTGTTCTATTCATATAGCTTCACGTTTTGTTATTTTTGTTAGTTTGTTCAGTGTTCATTCTTTAATAAATAGAATGTACGCATACAACGCTGCGCCTTGGTCCGATTCATACAACGAAGGTGACAACACACCTCAATTCAAACTGTTCTTAGAAAATAAAAACTTGTTAGAAAATCATTTGAAATTGAAGTTGAAACAGCCTATAAATAAAAACAGGCTGACCACACCGCTCGCTTCGTGGCAAAATACATTTTGAAATCTATGTTATTMAATTATTGTACCCACACTGCTCGYGCGCGCCAACAAGATTCTGCGTTGCCAAGGGCTAAAATAGAAATCAGTTATATTTCTGACGCAGATCGCGCTGCAAGTCCTGCCTCGCCCATCTCCTCATTGGTTTATTGAAGCAGGTACCCAAAATAAAAAAKAACAACTCAATGTTTATATCCCAGGAAAAAGTTGCTAGCAATTGCAAGCTAACTAGGTAAATTGCCATCGACCTGTCCCCAAATTGATATAATTGGTTCAGAGTTTGTTTTGATATTTTAACCTGCGTGTCGTGATCGCGTTTGGTGTGGGGGGACAAAATAAATTGATGCACAATGGCGCACAATGGCGCATGCGTGCAGCCGGTTTGGGTTCCTTGTAAGTGCCTTGGTTTAAGGGCAGCGCGGATTAAATGTACTGTTGCGTAACAATCACATTCTGAAATGGAGAGACATCACGTGCATAAAAAAACTCACGCTGGGGCGACCGTTAGAGATATTTGGAACTCTCCCATGAAAGGGTTAAAAATAAATTTGTGGAATTTCTTTCCTTCTTAATGCATTTGAGCCAATCAGTTATGTTGTGACAAGGTAGGGGTGGTATACAGAAGATAGCCCTATTTGGTAAAAGTCCATATTATGGCAAGAAAAGCTCAAATAAGCAAAGAGAAACTTGAAAACATGAAGGTCAGTCAATCCGAAACATTTCAAGAACTTTTAAAGTTTATTCAAGTGCAGTCGCAAAAACCATCAAGCGCTATGATGTAACTGGCTCTCTTGAGAACCGCCACAGGAATGGAAGACCCAAAGGTACATCCGCTACAGAGGATAAGTTCATTACAGTTACCAGCCTCAGAAATTTCTGCCAAAATAAATGAACATAAACTGTTCAGATAAGACTGCGTGAATCAGGCCTTCATGATCGAATTGCTCCAGAGTAGGTGAACGGATGATCTCCGCATGTGTGGTTCCCACCGTGAAGCATGGAGGAGGARGTGTGATGGTGTGGGGGTGCTTTGCTGGTGACACGGTCTATGATTTATTTAGAATTCAAGGCACACTTAACCAGCATGGCTACCACCATTCTGCAGCGATACGCCATCCCATCTGGTTTGCATTTATTGGGACTATCATTTGTTTTTCATCAGGACAATGACCCAACACACCTCCAGGTTGTGTCAGGGCTATTTGACCAAGAAGGAGAGTGATAAGGAGCTGCATCCGATGGCCTGGCCTCCACAATCACCCGACCTCAACCCAATTGAGATTGTTTGGGATGAGATGGACCGCAGAGTGAAGGAAAAAGCAACCAACAAGTGCTCTGCATATGTGGGAACTCTTTCAAGACTGTTGGAAAATAATTCCTTGTGAAGCTGGTTGAGAGAATGCCAAGAGTGTGCAAAGCTGTCATCAAGGGAAAGGGTGGCTACTTTGAAGAATCTAAAATATTAAATATATTTTCATTTGTTTAACACACTTTTGGTTACTACATTTTTACATATGTGTTATTTCATAGTTTTGATGTCTTCACTATTATTCTACAATGAAAAACCCTTGTAGGTGTTTCCAAACKTTTTACTGGACCTGTATGTGTGTGTGTATATATATATACAGTCGTGGCCAAAAGTTTTGAGAATGACACAAATATAAATTTTCACAAAGTCTCCTGCCTCAGTTTGTATGATGGCAATTTGCATATACTCCAGAATGTTATGAAGAGTGATCAGATGAATTGCAATTAATTGCAAAGTCCCTCTTTTCCATGCAAATGAACTGAATCMCCCAAAAACATTTCCACTGCATTTCAGCCYTGCCACAAAAGGACCAGCTGACATCATGTCAGTGATACTCTCGTTAACACAGGTGTGAGTGTTGACGAGAACAAGGTTGGAGATCCCTCTGTCATGCTGATTGAGTTGGAATAACAGACTGGAAGCTTCAAAAGGAGGGTGGGTCTTGGAGTCATTGTTCTTCCTCTGTCACCCATGGTTACCTGCAAGGAAACACGTGCCATCATCATTGCTTTGCACAAAAAGGGCTTACAGGCAAGGATATTGCTGCCAGTAAGATTGCACCTAAATCAACCATTTATCGGATCATCAAGAACGGATCATTCAACTTCAATTGTTGTGAAGAAGGTTTCAGGGCACCCAAGAAAGTCCAGCAAGCGCCAGGACCGTCTCCTAAAGTTGATTCAGCTACGGGATCGGGGCACCACCAGTACAGAGCTTGCTCAGGAATGGCAGCAGGCAGGTGTGAGTGGATCTGCACGCACAGTGAGGCAAAGACTTTTGGAGGATGGCCTGGTGTCAAGAAGGGCAAGCAAAGAAGCCACTTCTCTCCAGGAAAAACATCAGGGACAGACTGATATTCTTTCAAAAGGTACAGGGATTGGACTGCTGAGGACTGGGGTAAAGTCATTTTCTCTGATGAATCCCTTTTCCGATTGTTTGGGGCATCCGGAAAAAAGCGTATCCGGCGAAGACAAGGTGAGCACTACCATCAGTCCTGTGTCATGCCAACAGTAAGGCATCCTGAGACCATTCATGTGTGGGGTTGCTTCTCCAGCCAAGGGAGTGGGCTCACTCACAATTTTGCCTAAGAACACAGCCTGAATAAAGAATGGTACCAACACATCCTCCGAGAGCAACATCTCCCAACCGTCCAGGAACAGTTTGGTGACAAACAATGCCTTTTCCAGCATGATGGCAACTTGTCATAAGGCAAAAGTGATAACTATGTGGCTTGGGGACAAACACATCAATATTTTGGGTCCATGGCCAGGAACTCCCAATCCTTAATCCCATTGAGAACTTGTGGTCAATCCTCAAGAGGCAGGTGGACAAACAAAAACCCACAAAATTCTGCACAACTCCAAGCATTGATTATGCAAGAATGGGCTGCCATCAGTCAGGATGTGGCCCAGAAGTTAATTGACAGCATGCCAAGGCGGATTGCAGAGGTCTTGAAAAAGACTCTTTGCATCAACTTCATGTAATTGTCAATAAAAGCCTTTGACACTTATAATGCTGTAATTATACTTCAGTGTTCCATAGTAATATCTGACAAAAATATCAAAAGACACTGAGGCAGCAGACTTTGTGAAATTTATATTTGTGTGATTCTCAAAACTTTTGGCCACGACTGTACAATTGAAGTCGGAAGTTTACATACACCATAGCCAAATACATTTAAACTCAGTTTTTCACAATTCCTAACATTTAATCCTAGTAAAAACTCCCTGTCATAGGATCACCAATTTATTTTAAGAATGTGAAATGTCAGAATAATAGTAGAGAGAATTYTTAGCCAAGGCTAAGGTGTATGTAAACTTCCGACTTCAACTGTAGATATGATATTTCWGATTTTTATTTTGTATAMATTTGCAAACATTTATGGGGTAATGATGAGGAATATGTTTTATTTATTCAATTTTAGGATAAGGCTTTTTCCATCAAAATGTGGAAAATGTCAAGGTGTCTGAATACTTTTCGAATGCACTGTATAATATGTCGTATATTCTCATGAAGTATGTGGTATACAATATGTAAGTATGGGTCTTCGAACATAGCTCAGGTGTTCTTAAACAGCAAGGAGAAACAGAAATGTATAGTATATATGGATAGTCTGGATTGGCCTGAATGAGATCAAAGCAGAGGGAGACTGGGGTTGATGGCACATCAGCTACAACTACTTATTGGATWAAAAAAATTATCCCAATAACTACAACAACATCAAGGACTGCGGTATGTTCGCTGAAAGGTCATCAGACTCATTGATGAGCTGGAATAATGGAGGATGAATTTATGAATTAAACTAGATCTGTGAGAATGACACATCCATCAATGGCATACAGTAATTATCATGGCGCATGACCAAGCTTCTATCTCATGGAGTTGAATTGATGTCCATGAGAGAATAGATTTGTTGACATTTTTGGCGTTGTMGTCATCATGCAACATTTGTACAAACTGAGTTTAGACCAGGTTGTGGGATACGGTAGTTAGTGCAATTGTAGGTTATTGGTGTAGAAAAAGTGATGATCAGTATAGTGGATGTATGATTAAACATTGCATTGTGAATAATTCTATTTTGTTGGTAGCTTACACACAATGTACTGCAGTCTGTTCACTCTGTCTGTTGAATTACACTTGACCGAAACCTGTCTTGCTGCCTTTGGAACTTTTCTATCGCAAAACATGGAACAGACCGCTGGAGAACACTATGTTCAGATATATTTTCAGATATGGTCATATGTACAGTACCATTCRAAAGTTTGGACATACCTACTCATTCAATTATTATATATATATTTTTCACTATTTTCTAAATTGTAGAATAATAGTGAAGACATCAAAACTATGAAATAACGTATGGAATCATCAGACCAAGGACAGATTTCCACCGATCTAATGTCCATTGCTTGTGTTTCTTGGCCCATGCAAGTCTCTTCTTCTTTTTGGTGTCCTTTTAGTAGTGGTTTCTTAGCAGCAATTCGGCCATGAAGGCCTGATTCCCGCAGTCTCCTCTGAACAGTTTATGTTGAGATGTGTCTGTTACTTGAACTCTGTGAAGCATTGATTTGGGCTGCATTTTCTGAGGCTGGTAACTTTAATGAATTTATCCTCTGCAGCAGAGGTAACTGGGTGTTCCTTTCCTGTGGCGGTCCTCATGAGAGCCAGTTTCATCAAAGCGCATGATGGTTTTTGCGACTGCACTTGAAGAAACGTTCAAAGTTCTTGAAATGTTCCGGATTGACCAACCTTCATTTATAATAATGATGGACTGTCGTTTCTCTTTGCTTATTTGAGCTGTTCTTGCCATAATATSGATTTAGTCTTTTACCAAATAGGGCTATCTTCTGTAAACCAACCCTACCTTGTCACAACACAACTGATTGGCTTAAAGGAAAAGAAGGAAAGAAATTCCACAAATTAACTTTTAAGAAGGCACACCTGTTAATTTAAATGCATTCCAGGTGACTGCCTCATGAAGCTGGTTGAGAGAATGCCAAGAGTGTGCACAGCTGTCATCAAGGCAAATGGTGGCTACTTTGAAGAATCTAAAATATATTTTGATTTGTTTCACACTTTTTTGGTTACTACATGTTTCCTTTGGTCCATATGTGAGTCCATGTGTTATTTCGTAGTTTTGATGTCTTCAATATTATTCTACAATGTAGAAAATAGTAACAAATAAAGACAAACCCTTGAATGAATAGCTGTGTCCAAACTTTTGACTGGTACTGCCTATATATTTTTTTACATTAAATGTATTCATTAAGTAACATAAAACTGTGGATATATGTCCTTAAGAATGTGTGTAGTTGTATGTGGGTATGTGTGTTTGCTCATCCAGTCCCCCCTTTGTTTGAGGAGCCTCGCCCCCGTGTCATGTTTATACTTTCCCCTCTTACCTTTTAAACTGTGAATGACAAGATGTATCCATCAGTGGCCAGAGCTCAATTTCAATAGCCAGCTCAGGGGGAATCATTCAGAGAAATGTAATTTACTTCGTATTGGTCAGTTTGACCCCTGACCTCAAGCACTTGACACGGTTACCACGGCAACCCAGAAGAAAAAAAAGAGTTGAGAATCAGATAGCAGGTTGTGGACAGTTTCCTTGTGGAACATGTCTGACAGCTTCTTTCTGATGTAGATTGGAAATAAAAAAAAAACATTTTATGACCCATGTAATTACGTAACACAATATAATTTCACAATATACTATTATATTATATAATACATGGCTACTTCATCCTGAAGGTGGGAGAGTCACTGAATCTGTCTCAGACAAGCGCAAGGAACTTCCTTGCATAATTATAACAATGGTGCTATTTGTCATAACTGTCAGGCTTGTTAATTTTTTACTCGGCTGATAGCTTAATTACGTCCAATTACCTCAGAAGCGTTCCCATCCTAATTAGTTGTACAGTTACACGTTGGTAATAGCACAGGGATCAAAGGAAACAAATGACTATCATACATCATTTACAATTAACAAGCATGATGGATTAATTATGACTCACCCCTTACAGTGTGAGAATAGTGTAGTGTAGTGTGTGGAGATATTGTACATGGAGCATTTCTCTACAGATCCCTGATGGCTGCCAACTCATCCTGTCTCATAYTATTTAACATAGAGAATTACAGTTGCGCAACTCACACATAGGAGTTATCTACAATTCTGAATAGTCAATGTTTATCAAATAAATGTGAACTATGCAAGAGCCAAATAATGGCCGATGTTTAAAGCATGTCTTATATTGTTGAGGCAGCTAAATCTCATCTGTCCACTGTCTCTCTAGCCTAGCCATTTAACACGCTTCAGTCTTTTTAACCAGGCAGCAGGACTAAAATGAGCTTTGACCATAACAGTTTAGGTCAGCACTGACCAGCACTATCTCAGGACAGTTTTCCCATTACTCTATCTGGCTCATTGCCCCTCATCAGATGACAGCGCTTTGCTCTTTCACTTAATGGTTCTTCTGACATTTTGTGAATTCCGTCTTTCCTAAATCTACCTTACAGTATGTTACTGTAACTCCAAAAAAAGGTTACCAGGGTTTTAGTTTGGAGCATGAGAAACAACATGATTTTAGTCTTGTTGACCCTAACTTTAAAAGGTTAAGCACTGGGATTATTTATCTCGTGAGTACATGGATTATGTCGTCATTTATTTTCTGAAAGTATGAGGGTAAACAACCTTTACATTATGCTTTCAAAGTGATATTAATGTAGCTAAACACCTCTTGTCTAGCTTTGGGACCGCAGGCAACTGTTCCACTCCCTAATTCAGCTCAATATGGCAGACACACTCACTCTTCATTTGAACAAACAAAAGCAACACATAATGATCACTTCTGCCATTATGGACAATTGATCTGATCTGGTCCAGGGCATTGTGGATTTATTTCCTTTATGTTCATATGGATGTGTGTCAGAGAGCCTCTATATGCATATGTGTGTGTGTGTGTTAAGCTCTATCCAAACAAATGGAGGAGGTTTGGAGAAGAGAGCCTGAAGCGCAGCTCGTCCTTTAATTGCCATTTACATACTGGCGGAATCATTAATTTCTAATTCCCCTATTATTCCCTCCCACCCCCTCCTCTGTCCCAACGGTTGTGTCAATGTCAGAGCCCATCAGTGTCACACGAACACAGACAGATACACAGTTGTGTCCTACAAACGCCTCTCTTTAGACACAGCCTTCCCAATTTATCCCATTTTATTTGTTCAGTCTGCCTTCATATTCTATGGCTCTGCAGAGGTTGTAAGGTAGTTGTCACCAAGATGGCCTCTGAATGACCCCAGACACTTTTTAGGAATTGAAATATTCATTTTGCACAGCAAGATGTTGTGCTATTCCTACAGTCTAGTGTTTCAATTGTGTTGTTGGATGCACTACACAACCAAACTTTTACAAATACTTTGATAATTCACAGAATTGAAAAACCACATAGTGCAGAGGCCATGTTGCTGCTTTAGATAAACTATACTGAACAGTAGATAAGCTTAACTCCCCACTGTAAAAATGCATGAGTAGGTTATTCACTGTAAAAGTGCATGGGTAGGCCATTCACTGTAATCATGAGGCACGTTGGGGAAAGAATATGTCCAGAGAATTAAGGCAAAAAAACAACAACGTCCATCAGACAGCCTAAATTACATATTGATCAGTTTTAATTGCATTCCGGCCATCAGGAGGAGAAGCTTTGAAAATTCATAAAAGATAAATAATGTAGTTTTGTGCATGATTACCTCCGGGCCATCCAAATGAATTCCATCACTTAACCTCCAGTCAAAGGGGATTATTGAGCTTTATGATGCTGCCAGTGAAATATCAATAGGACTGGATGGGGGTGTTGAGCTTTTCCACACTGCTCTTTTGTTTGCTTGTAAATTAGCTGCATCAAACTAAATGACCACAAAGGCTATTAACAATGGACATATCTGCTGCATTTCACACACACGTGCATGGACAAATGCACAGACGCACAGAGAGAGCTTGGATACATGACAGTAGTAGATTGTAGTATCACTGCTATGTGTTGTCAAGATCTGGCGTTGTTTATTCAGTAGCTAGTTAGATTATGATACATTGTTGCTAAATGGCGATTCAAAAAATGTTGTGAAAGTGTTGTGCTACATGTTCTGTTTGAACTGGTTTGGCAAAAGTGTAATTGAAAACATTGTTGGCCTATTTTTTATTGGATGTTCATAAATAGCTAGCTAGCTAATTTTTAGGACAGGTTAGCTAGCTACATGTAGTCMGTTTGTTGTYAAGGCAATAACATTAGCTAGCTAGCTTGCTAGTTACTTCAGTGGATGTGCACATTACAACAAGAAACATTTTGGCAAATGTGTGTACTGTTTTAGTATTGTTTTCTATGACAATAGCTGTGATAGCACGGGCCACTTTGTGTTGTCCATATCACACAACCGCGTCATGCACACTCCCGCGTCATGCATTTTTTCCCAAGCAAGCCACAGCCCCACGATGCATCTTCTAACTCAGTGGTTCCAAAATGTTTTATAGTCCCGTACCCCTTCAAACATTCAACCTCCAGCTGCGTACCCCCTCTAGCACCAGGGTCAACACACTCTCAAATGCTGTTTTTTGCCATCATTGTAAGCCTGCCACACACACACTATACGATACATGTAATAAACATAAGAATGAGTGTGAGTTTTTGTCACAACACGGCTCGTGGGAAGTGATAAAGAGTTCTTATAGGACCAGGGCACAAACAATAATATAACAATAATCAATAATTTTGCTCTTTATTTAACCATCTTACATATAAAACCTTATTTGTTCATCGAAAATTGYGAGTAACTTACCACAGGTTAATGAGAAGGGTGTGCTTGAAAGGATGCACTTAACTCTGCAATGTTGRGTTGTATTGGAGAGAGTCTCAGTCTTAAATAATTTCCCGCACACAGTCTGTGCCTCTATTTAGTTTTCATGCTAGTGAGGGCCGAGAATTCACTCTCACATAYGTAGGTACGYGGTTGCAAAGGGCATCAGTGTCTTAAAAACGTGATTGCCAAGGCAGGAAACTCTGAGTGCAGCCCGATCCAGAAATCTGGCAGTGGCTCTCTTGTTCAGATATCGGTAAGTGGACTGGAGGCAGGGAATGAAAGGGATAACGAATCCGGTTATTTGTGTCATCTGTTTTGGGAAAGTACCTGCGTAATTGCGCCCCCAACTCACTCAGGTGCTTCACTMTATCACAGTTGACATTGTCCAAAAAGCTTGAATTCATTTGCACACAAAAAAAATCGTACAATGGTGGAAATGCCTGTGTGTTGTCCTTGTTAATGCAGACTTAGAAGAGCTCCAACTTCTCAATCATAGCCTCAATTTTTTCCCGCACATTGAATATAGTTACGGAGAGTCCCTGTAGTCCTAGATTCAGATCATTCAGGAGAGAAAAAACATCACCCAGATAGGCCAGTCGTGTGAAAAACTCGTCATCATGCAAGTGGTCAGACAAGTGAAAATTATGGTCAGTAAAGAAAACTTTAAGCTCATCTCGCAATTACAAAAAACGTGTCAATACWWTGCCCCTTGATAACCAGTGCACTTCTGTATGTTGTAAAAKAYTTAYATGGTCGCTGCCCATATCATTGCAWWGTATAGAAAATACACAWGAGTTCAGGGGCCTTGCTTTAACCAAGTKAACCATTTTCACTGTAGTGTCCAAAACGTATTTCAAGCTGTCAGGCATTCCCTTGGCAGCAAGAGCCTATCGGTGGATGCTGCAGTGTACCCRAGTGGCGTCGGGAGCAACTGCTTGCACGCGCGTTACCACTCCACTATGTCTCCCTGTCATGACTTTTGCGCCATCAGTACAGATACCAACACATCTTCACCACCAAAGTCCATGTGATGTCACAAAGCTGTCCAGTAACTTACAAATATCCTCCCTTGTTGTCCTGGTTTCCAGTGGTTTGCAGAAGAGGATGGCTTCCTTAATTGACCCCCCATAAACGTAACGGACATGTMCCAGGAGCTGTGCCAGGCAAGCCATGTCTGTTGACTCATCCAGCTGTAACGCATAGAATTCACTGGCTTSTATGTGAAGCTGTAATTGTTTCAGAACATCTCCTGCCATGTCACTGATGCGTCGTGAAACAGTGTTGTTTGATGATGGCATTGTCTGTATAGTTTTTGGGCCTTTCCCCCCAGCATTGTCCCAGCAATATTCGCAGCAGGAATAATTAAGTCCTCCACAATAGTACGGGGCTTTCCTGTCCTAATCACTCGGTAGTTCAACATTTAAGACGTTTCTAGCCCCTTCTTATTAATGGTATCTGTTGATTTATACATATCTTACTACTCGAAATTCGTCTTAATTCTTGCTCAAAAAACTCCTGGGACTTATTTTTCAAATTGGCATGTTTTGTTTCTAAATGTCTGAGCAAGAGTGAAGGTTTCATTGAGTTGTGAGATAGTACTTTTGCACATAAACTCAGCAAAAAAAGAAATCACTGTCAACTGCGTTTATTTTTGTCAAACTTAACATGTGTAAATATTTGTATGAACATAACAAGATTCAACAACAGAGACATAAACTGAACAAGTTCCACAGACATGTGACTAACAGAAATTGAATAATGTGTCCCTGAACAAAGGGGGGGTCAAAATCAAAAGTAACAGTCAGTATCTGGTGTGGCCACCATGCAGTGCATCTCCTCCTCATGGACTACACCAGATTTGCCAGTTCTTGCTGTGAGATGTTACCCCACTCTTCCACCAAGGCACCTGCAAGTTCCCAGACATTTCTGGGGGGAATGGCCCTAGCCCTCCGATCCAACAGGTCCCAGACGTGCTCAATGGGATTGAGATCCAGGCTCTTCGCTGGCCATGGCAGAACACTGACATTCCTGTCCTGCAGGAAATCATGCACAGAACGAGCAGTATGGCTGATAGCATTGTCATGCTGGAGGGTCATGTCAGGATGAGCCTGCAGGAAGGGTACCACATGAGGGAGGAGGATGTCTTCCCTGTATCACACAGCGTTGCGATTGCCTGACGTCGACAGGTGCAGGTGTTGTACTGCTGGTAGTAGCAGTAGAGCTGGTATGTGTCTCTATGGATGCGGGCCTTACCTTTTTTAACCATTTATCCATTTTTGAGCAAACGGAATGAGCAGCAGCTACGTTTGGCTACATTCGGACCGTTAGTGGAATTCAGTTAATGTGATTGGATGTTAATTGTTTGACTAAGCTACCTGTATTTGACATTGTGTTATTGACATTGTGTGGTTATTTCGCTGAACACTAGATGGTTTAATTTAATTTTTGGCAGTGAAACGAGGCTACCCAGGCGAGAAAAAAAACTCACCCAAATGTATATCCCCGTTGGAAAATATGAATGGATTGTTTGAAAATGTGAAGAAAAAAAACAAATATATATACAGTATATATATTCGGGCAAGGGTAAAATCTCAATGTGCATGCTTAGAAGGGGGACGTAGCCTACKTTTTACTTCTGAATGCTCTGCTTTCTGGCCTGACATTCACTCTWGTAACAGGATATGCTSTCCATTTCYTAACCTACTTAACATTTGTACTTTCTTTGTTGGACCTGTTTGTCTGTTGYGTGACACCAGTGGCTAGAAGCAGCCACAATTATTCTGATCTTCCCCASAAGCCAGATAATAATTAGAGGCTGACAAAATTCAGGAGCAGGTGGGAGGGATATTGATTTCCCCATGTCCTGCTTTGGAGGATCAAGAAAATAAGACATAAAATTTACTGTCTTCATAAAAGTTTTAGTAAATCAGGCCATTTGAAAGGGAGAAATCGACAGCTTTTTCATTACCATACATAGTGTTCTCTAAAGCGTTTTTGATTATTAGCAATAAGGGACTTTCTCAGTGTCTTTCCTGCACCAATAAATAATAGGTTGTTTGGAAGTTTTGGACGTGATTTTAATCACCCCACGCCACACATAACCTCTGCAAGGTTATAACAAGATTACTTTCCAATTTCTTGTCGACATGGAGTGCCTTGAGCTGTAAACTGATTCATGTGTGTGTTTGTGCATGTCTGAGAGAGAAAGCAGGAGGGAAACAAAGCAAAGACACACTGTCACAAAGGAAGCATGTTGCAAATCTCTCTTTCTGTGACAGACTTTCACACTATCTCTTTCTTTTCTGCTTAGTCAATTGATTGTTTGTAAAATCATAACATCTTGCTTCGATTTTTTGGATGGCATGGTACAGTACATATAGGGCATCTGCAACACCTGTAGATGCTTTTCAATGGTTTCCTGCGGAAACAGAGATACACCACATGGTTAACTTACACACAGCTCTGACACACACACTTATCCCMCCAGACATSCCACCAGTGGTCTTTTCAGAGTCCCCAAATCCAGAACAAATTCAAGAAAGCMTACAGTATTACATAGAAGCATTATTGCATGGAACTCCCATCTCATATTGCTCAAATGAMCAGCAAACCTAGTTACAAAAAACAGATAAAGCAACACCTCACGGCACAAAATAATTGATCTAGATATTTTATGTGTATGTATTGATACACTACATGATCAAAAGTATGTGGACACCTTCTCGTTGAACATCTCATTCCAAATCCATGGGCAGTAATATGGAGTTGGTCCCCCCKTTGCTGCTATAACAGCCTCCGCTCTTCTGGGAAGGCTTTCCACTAGATGTTTGTCACGCCCTGACCATAGAGAGCTGTTTATTCTCTATGGTGGTTGGGGCGTGACAATGACTAGGGTGGGTTATCTAGGTGATTTATGATTTATGTTGGCCTGGTATGGTTCCCAATCAGAGGCAGCTGTTTATCGTTGTCTCTGATTGAGGATCATATTTAGGCAGCCATTTCCCCATTGTGCTTTGTGGGATCTTGACTATGTATAGTTGCCTGTGAGCACTATGTTAGCTTCACGTTTTGTTTTGCTATTTATTGTTTTGTTTTTGAGTTTCACCTAGTAATAAAAAAGATGTGGAACCCAGATCACGCTGCGCTTTGGTCCACTTATTATAATGATCGTGACAATGTTGGAACATTTCTGCGGGGACTTTTCAGCCACAAGAGCATTAGTGAGGTCTGGCACTGATGTTGGGCTATTAGGCCTGGCACGCATTCGGCGTTCCAATTCATCCCAAAGCTGTTTGATTGGGTTGAGGTCAGGGYTCTGTGCAGGTCCGTCTAATTCTTTCACACCGATCTGGAGAAACCATTTCTGTATGGACCTCGCTTTGTGCACGGGTGCATTGTCATGCTGAAACAGGAAAGGGCCTTCYCCAAAATGTTGCCACAAAGTTGGAAGCAAAGCATAGTCTAGAATGTCATTGTATGCTATAGCGTTAAGATTTCCCTTCAATGGAACAAAGGGGCCTAACCCGAACCATGAAAAATAGCCCCAGACCATTAGTCCTCCTCTTCCAAACTTTACAGTTGGCACTATGCATTCGGGCAGGTAGCTTTCTCCTGGCATCCTTCAAATCCAGAGTCGTCCGTCAGACTGCCAGATGGTGAAGTGTGATTCATCCCTCCAGAGAATGCATTTCCACAGCTCCAGAATCCGATGGCGCCGAGCTTTATACCATTCCAGCCGACGCTAGGCATTGCACACAGTGATCTTAGGCTTGTGTGTGGCTGCTCGGCCATAGAAAACCATTTCATGAAGCTCCTGATGTTGCTTCCAGAGGCAGTTTGGAACTCGGTAGTGAGTGTTGCAACCGAGGACAGACGATTTTTAGACGCTACGCGCTTCAGCACTCGGCTGTTGCGTTCTGTGAGCTTGTTGTGTGGTCTACCACTTCGAAGCTGAGCTGTTGTTGCTCCTAGACGTTTTCACTTCACAATAACAGCACTTCCACTAGCAGCAGTGGAAATTTCAGCATTTAAATCTTGGTGGGGCAAATCCCCCCCCCCCCCAAAGACATTTTTTGGGATGCATGTCAGCAAAGCCACTACACAACACAACACTAAACAATACATGAATTGCACTACAGCGGTGACAAACGGTGCCCACAATCTGTTAGGGCCTACATAAAGCTGTCCGAATAGCAGAGCTTTCTTTTCAGCACCATGGAGTGAATCCTTACTACCTCTTCACCTGGCTRTCAGCGGAGCCTTGACCGGCAACAAAACAGTTMATTCAGATTAATTTACTGCCTTTTTAAAAACGTAGCTGATATGGCTGACTTGCTTAAACAAATGTGGTTTCTACTGACAATTGAGATGTACAAACTATGGCATAAGGGAACAATGAGYGGATAAAACGTAATCCGTAATTTTGATTAAGACATTAATGAGTGAGCTAARTTGGACTTAGTCAATGTAACTATTTGTTCAGTACTTTTGAAATGTACAGAGACAGAATTCAGAACATGGGATGTTCTTACAATATTCTCTCAGTACACCAAGTCACAACCGTAGGATAAATAAAGGGGGCATATAAGCAGACAATGAGAGCTCTTACAATATTCGATGATGACATTTCTCTAAAACAGGCTATAGGCTACATATGCACCACCAAGTCAGAACAGTAGGCTAAGWTATGATGGGGAAAGRGACCAAATTATTAGAGTGAGGCACATGTGTTACTAACAGCTTACTACGCAACATACACTTAGTATTACTTTATTATCTGTAGTATACATATCTCCCTGGCATATTACATTATTTATGCAGCATTATACAATACATTTTTGGACTCACCGTGTTTTACTCACTTGAACAGGAAGGTGGCGCGGCAGTCCATCGAAGTCCATCGAACTTTGCCATCAAAGTCTGGCAAAAGTCAGAAACTGAAGTCAGAAATTTCCCAGTTCCGAGTTTCCAGTTGTTTTGAACACGGCAGAACATGACAACATGTATTCAACCTTTTCTGGCCCATGGTGTTGCATGTGAATGTTTATCATTTTAAGCTTGGAAAAGAGAACCTTAAACCCAGACTTGGACCACACACTCTCTCCACTGAATAGCAGGCAAGTGATTGCTTTTCAATGCTTGCAGTTAGCCACTGATTCCTTCCAAACCACTCATTGTTGAATTTGCGATTTCTTGTTGTGTAATGTTTATGGCCAATGAGCACCGATACGTTTTATTTATACTTTCACCTCATTTGACAAGGATTGAAAAGGATTTGCCAGTACAGTAGATTGTTGACTTGATTCATGATGATGACTGCTTGTCTAACTTGCTAGCTAAGGTTTTGAAAGTATGACATGATCAGCCATATCAAAGCTACGGTAGATATAACGTGATTTGACGTCATTATTTCTGTGGCCAATGGATGGACACTTCGAAGGGTCTTGAATTTTTCGAGATCTCCCCAATGATTTTGCGGTGACCTAGTGTCCCCATGAGTGACAGAACACTGAGCCAATCATGGMGCAACTTGAGAACATTACCAACCCCTACACTCTTCACTGAGCTAGGCTGAAACACCTGCATTTTTGAGCTGCCTTACTCAAGAAAGCGGTATGCGGTTTATGATTTTGTTTTTTATACATTGTTTGTAAACTGATGTTCACCTATTAATGCCAAAATAACATCCAAAACAGACAACAAAATGTATAATATATATATWTTTTTTTAGCTCYGCCTCACCTGCGCTGAATGTCGTGTCGCAACTGTCTAGCAGGGCATACATTTGACGAACTGACTTGTTGGAAACGTGGCATCCTATGACGGTGACAAAGTCACTGAGCTCTTCAGTATGGGTCATTCTACTGCCTATGTTTGTCTATGGCGATTTCATGGCTGTGTGCCACTAATTTCAAGGGGCATCCAAATATATTTGGCAATGTAGTGCACCTGTATAAGATCATGACTAATGCACAGGAAAAAAGTACGAGCGGGAGAGAGAAATTCATTGGGAGAGAATGACAGATTGAGAGCACCCAAGTGATGCTAGACACCTAACGGTCTATTCACATACAACAAACTTAGTGTCTCCTGCACGCAAGCAGGACAAGTAAAAAGTGTTGGATTTGAGAGGTTTGTGAGATGTGCTGTTGAAGCCCATGGTGTCATTACTTTTTTTGATTGGCGGCTCAGCTGAGTTTATCTCTTCATCCTTGATTCGTCAGCACTTGGAAACTGGAATGCTGCATTGCATTGCATGTCCATAAAGAGAAATTAGCAGGATTTCACTGACGCTGATTTCCTCTCTGGCAAGAAGTCACAAAATAAATGACTTGGAACACTCCACACAAGAGAAGATACTTGCAGCTTTTCTCAAAGCACTTTTTGGTTTATACCTCAACCTGTCCTGATGAGGGAAAAGTACAATCTTGCCCGTCGGTTTGAGGGACTGTGTGATTTCGGCATTTCTTGTGAAAAATGGCGCCGCCTGCCTTCAGTGGAAAATTGAAGTAATGGAACTTTGCTTCCACTTTAATTACTTGTTTGTCTTTTTATTGGGGAAAGAAATTATGGCTGTCAGGGTTTATGGGGGCAAAAAAAGGTCTGACCTGTTTTATCTGCCCTTGCACGCGCATCAGTGTAATGATGACAAAACGGGATGTTAACTAATGATTAGTAGAAATGGTTGCAGTTAATTAGTTAGTCCTTCGTTTATCGTTCCATTTGCACATTTTGGGGAGCAATCGTTATTAATTAGGGCCATCATGCCGAAAGGGGYGAGGTGGAACCCTACAGCCAMGTTAATCAGGCTGCAATGAAAGCTCCATTATCCTGCCCYGTCCTGTTGGCCKGTGATCTATTAGCATTATCTAAAAGCTGCAACRGGATCAAAGAGAGGGAGAAAAAACCCAATAGGACATAAAAAGGGTGGTTTTCATTGGCCCTTTCCTTGGATCACTGGTTATATGGGGAAATCATACATGATATTGTGTCTTTTTGCGTCATTGCATAAATTCTGTCACTTTATATCGAACTGATTGGAGGAGAGGTTTGGCATGCTAATGTGGTGATTGGAGAGTTGTTCACGTGGGTTTGCAGGTATTTTGAGAGTGGACTAGAAAGGGGTGGGTGGACAGTGAATGGCAAGTATTTGACTGTAGGTGTACTTCAAGGTCAATCCATTGCTTCCCTTAATGCCTATAAACTATGTACTGTATGTTATGTCTGTGTTTTGAAACATATTTGTGTATAGCAACATTTTTTTTAATGTATCCAAGAAAATGTAGAGAATCTGTATCTATATATATATAAAGGTTAACAAAAAAAATCCAGCTGCATACAATGACATTCATTTCTGTGTTTGACTGTAAATGTACAAAATCCGACTGAATGTTCAATATTCTATTGGTGCAGGCCTATTTATATTATTTTTATGTCACCCAGTATAGTCTCTGGTCAGCTTTTAGTTCCTCTGCAATGAAGATAATAAAGAGAGCAGATGATAAAGACGTGTGATGTCAAAGCGATTCAATTAAATCATAGGGTGGCGCTCAGGTCAGAAGCACACCCTGTTACCTCCATGTCATGATAATTGTCTCAGCGGAGCTTTAAATCATTTGTTTTGCTCTCCAGCTAAATGTGGAGCTGTGTGTTTTCTGAAGGGCGCGTGACCCAGGTGAATCCAAATCAAATTAAGGTCTCCTCCCCAAGACTTTAATACCATAAAAGAAGTGAGGGCATTCATGACAAATAACCAGGGATTGGGCACCAAAGCGCAAAAGGAGGAAGTCAATACGATTTCCAGTGGCTTTGGGCCTATTTTATGTAAATGAGCCACCATGCAACCTGATATGTGTTAAAGGCTACTGAGCGAGAGAAAGAGATGGAGAGAGAGACAGACAGAGAGAGAGCGAAAGAAACACCCAACACCCCCAGAAATAAATTGAATAAACAAAAAAAAAAAATCTTCAGATGGAGCAGATATGAACATTGAAAATAAACAAATAACTTTAAAGGAAATCAATCATATAATTTAAAGAGTAAACAGATTGAACCTGGCTGATCTCCCTCATGGTGTAGACCTAGATGATTTTTAATTTCATTAATGATATAATGCCAGGCTTGTAGCTTTTGCAGATGGATGCAACCCGGAGAGGGAAAAATCAATTGGGTCTAGTTCTGTGGTCTTAAGAGGTGTTTGATATTTACAGCGTTGAAGTATAGGGCCCTTGTATAAATTTACATTTTAAGAGATAAAGGACCTCTGTATTTTATCTTGTTATTGTTAATAGAAACTGTCTACTTTTATCCTGTCCCATCGAAGGGAAGCCAAGCTGTCTTTTGTGTGCATGTGTGTTTGAAAGAGAGGATGAGTGTGTGTGAGAGAGAGTGTGTATATGTGTTTATGTGTGTGTGTGTGAGAGAGAGAGAGGGAGACAGAGAGAGGGTCTGAGGCAATTTCAAGCCTTTATTTTCTTGATACACAAAGCCAGTCTTTGTGCGTGGCTGTTTTTTTTTATCCCGCTTCCACGGCGAGGCAATCGAGGTGGCATAATTGCATCAGAGTTCCAGAAATATAGGCTTCCAATTTAGAAGGAGGAGGAGAAGGCAAAGAGGAGGCGGAGGAAGACAAGAAGAGAGGGAGGGAGAGAGAGAGAGAGAAAAGCATCTTAGACAGGTTCATTTACGGTTGGAACTGGGACATAGAGGTTAACACATTGTGACAAGAGACAAAGTAAATGTATATGCAAATCCAAAAGGCTGTTATCACTCCTAAAACACAATGCAGGCTTTTCACACTTTGGAGCCCCAAATTATATTTAGGACACATAAAATCCAATCGTCAAACTGTGAACCACCGCTATGCAAATGGTCCAGGTAATTCTTTAAAACACAGCACTTGTGGCCAAACTGTGGAGGCAAATAACAACAAAGTGTTTACATCATTTGAATTATTTAGAGGTACTTTATGCGATGGCGTTAATAGACTCTGGTGTGTTGAAGGAGACTTCCAGGTCACACTGTTTCCTGCTCTGTCTAGAGCTCAACACCGTTGTAACAAGAGCCCCTGGTTGAAAAGAAATGAATCTGCAACTGGAACTCCGTACTCTAGACATKAATCAACATCTAGCTAGCAGATCATGATAAAAGCTACATTTTTACAACAAACTCATTAATGTGATCACTTAATGAAATGCAATGTTCTCTGGAATACAATCTGAATCGTTCACAACCGGACACAAAATGTGGTTTGAAAACAATTTAGATAGAAAGGTATGATATAAATATATAATATGGGCCATTGAACTTAAACTGTTTAAAAAAAAAAAATCTAACTAGGCCCTTGTTTGGTAACAATGTTCACAGGTATATATCATACAACGCGACTGTTCTTCTCAAATGAATAACGATATTACCAACACATCAAAGTATTAGGTTTCACATTTAGGTTGTACGTATCATTTAACTTTAAGTTACTCATTCAAGAAAATAGCAACCTCCATTACAGAGTTTATGACAGAAATACATTTTGGCCACAGCAGTAGAAAAAACGAATATAACGTAACCAATGGGCCAAGGCACACACCTTTGAATGCAGACGCATCAGCTCAGAACCTGACACATCTAACAAGGAAAGGAAGATCATGCTGCATGCGCTATAGTCCTCCCATACCCATATCGGATACAAGCTAGCAAGTGATGATTACGTCCCTCAGTCGTGGGTGAATGGGGGTGGGGCACCGTCTGAGAAGTGGACTAATTTCAGTTGCCACTTATACTTACTTTCTCCCTTTTCTCTGTGCCTGCTGTTAAAAGAGGCATATCACCCCCACCCCCATGTCCACTTTAATTTTTAATTACMATCGTCGCCTCACCTTTGTTGTACTCATGACATGCTCACATTACGCAAAGGGAGGATACAAAGCCCTTCACAGCCATCCACACAAGCTCTGCTCTCCGCTCTGTAATTATGCACACAGACAGGCTCTGGCGTGAACCGTGGTAGAAACACGTTCCTTCTGACACGGGATCAGGGCCCGGGCGACTAGGGGCCGCTAGGGGCCACCAGGGRCCACTGACACAAAACCAGGAATAATGAAAGGAAAACGATGAGGAAGAAGAGCATGATAGTGAGGACGATCATTATGACGGTGTGAATGGCCAGGGTAAGTCAGAGAAAGGGGGAGAATGATGATGTTCTGCTGAATGTTTTTTCTTCTTCCAGCGCCTAACGAACCCCATCCTCCATTTAATCAGACAAGAATAGTGAAATGTTGGAGAAGGCTTGTGATATTATCCCATCATCCTTAGCATGTATAATTGATATGAATTGATCCGTGTCTGCTCTACAGGCCCAGAGAGAGAGAGAGAAAGGGAGAGAGAGAGAGATTAAGCTAGAGAGAGAGAGAGATCTGTGTCTGCTCTACAGGCCCAGAGAGAGAGAGAGAGAAAGGGAGAGAGAGAGAAATTAAGNAGAGAGAGAGAGAAAGGGAGAGAGAGAGAAATTAAGCTAGAGAGAGAGAGAGATCTGTGTCTGCTCTACAGGCCCAGAGAGAGAGAGAGAAAGGGAGAGAGAGAGAAATTAAGCTAGAGAGAGAGAGAGAGATCTGTGTCTGCTCTACAGGCACAGAGATGGAGAGAGTGAGCGAGAGAAAGAGAGGTACCATTAGTGCCTGTTTGATGGAAACAGTAATTGATGGGTCAGCGCGTTTCCGAGCTGCAGCCAAAGCTGTGTTAATTGTCATAAGAAGTTGAAATTGATTGGGACCCCGCATTAGTACATACATTTGAATTGATTAATGTTTTGTTCTTAAATGAATGCTATAATGGATGGCGTGGTGTGGTGCTTTATTTATTGACTTCATTAATGCAAGCCCCAGGAAGAAAACAGAGGGGTGGGGTGTGGCAGGGAGAAGTTAGGTTACCAACCACAGATTTTAATGTTGTGGGTATGTGGTGGGTTCATAAGTGCCAGGAGCAGGAACAGTGCAGAGTACCGACAGTGAGAGAGACAGAGACAGTCAATGTAGATGGACTGCGTCTCATCTGGTTTTACCTTGTTAGATATTCACCCATATGGTGGCACTAGAGAGTTGCCATTCTCTGCTTTTCCAATCCTCCTCTGACATTTGCTATCCTGACCCTATAATTACACTGAAATCCTTTATCCTATTAGCTATCTTCTCATAGGCTACATGTATCTCTCATTTATCATGCCTATATCATATGACACAAACAAGCGCTCACACACGCGCACACACACACACCATCTTTAGGGTGGTGTTTGCTGATATTGTGACACACGTATTGACTCTATGGGGACCGAGATGAAGTGTTTTAATATGTTAAACACCCGGGGCTGTTACGAGAGGAGAAGAAGCACACAATCTCTCCTCTCCTCCCCTTAATTGTTCACTGTCCCCTTGTTTGTCTTCCTATCTTTACCTTCGAGAATTCTTCTTGTTCAGATACTGTAGTTAGCCGGCAATGTAAAGGGAGTTACAGCGCCGTCACGTCGTATTGTAACACAGAGGTTGAGACATTCCTGCCCTCCTCTTTTTTTTGTAACACCGTCTTATAAACAGCAGAAGAAGAAGAAATGCACTCTGCACAAGGGGAAATGTAGTTCCTAACTGAGGCAGAACTGTATATACACGCCTTGTGTTATAATGAAAGTTGTAAGCTGAGCCAAAAGCACATTATACAGATCTTGCTGGCAATGAGAGGGGGAGAGAGAGGGGGGTGGGGAGAAAGAGAAAGAGAGAGAGAGGCGGAGAGAGAGATGGAGAGAGAGATAATTGTCTACCGTGTATAGATAGTATAATAGAAAGGCAGTACAGGAGAAGTTACCTGCTGGAAGCTCGGGTCAGTTGATGTGTTCTGTGCTAGGCGTACACACAGAGCGTAATACCGCTTACACCATTAGCAAGATTACATCCTCCACCATAGAGGGGTATTGTGTAACAACACAAACATAAGCTTGTCAGCACGTTCAAAGGGAATACAGTAGCATCCTGCAATGGAAAATAATAGGGTATTTATCATTAACAATATAGAGATTAGTGTGGTCTGCTTTGATAAGGATTTCCCCAGTGAAACAAATGTCCCAGCATTATACAATACATGTATGGAGCTCTTCCTTTTTTTCATGCAGACATTACTGTATTGTTTATTTAATTTGAGGACCATTTCCCACCTATTCGCCTGTTTTTAACTTGCAGAAATGTGCGGTCGAATACATGGTATTAACAAAACGCCTATTGGTTTAAGGTCAATCGATTACATAAATGGTGCCCCATATACGGAGAATGCCCTACAGAAACGGTGCCCCATATGAGAAGAATGCCTTACATAAATGGTGCCCCATATGAGGAGAATGCCCTACAAAAACGGTGCCCCATATGAGGAGAATGCCCTATATAAATGGTGCCCCATATGAGGAGAATGCCCTACATAAACGGTGCCCCATATGAGGAGAATGCCCTACATAATGGTGCCCCTGTGTGAGGAACATCCCCTACATCTGTGTAAACATATAAGCATCATACACAATCGGTCATATCTAGACCTTCATACAAATTGCATATGATTCAGTGATGAATGACAAAAGACCATGCATACACTTACTGAAGGATAAAAGAGACATCTACAGGAGACAGTTTTCTGTAACAAACCTGTAACACTAAAATATTGCCTCGGCAAATGAATGTGTCAGTGTGGAACTTTATCAATTACGTCTTCAAAGTGGAGGCTGCCTCTGAGGCGTGCTTCCACCTATTCTTCCTGTCGCGTGATGCCGTAATGATGCCCCTTCACTCGTTGGCTGGAACCTATTTGTATGCGTCTCTGTTTCCTACCCAGCACAGCGGCGTGGTCGGACGCTCTATTAATCTTTCTATATGAACAGTTACTCGGGCTGATGAAATTGGGTCCAATGAGGCGAACCCCCAGCTCTTGGGATAGGGCTCATTCATCTTTATTTGATTCCTGGGTGACAGCGGAGCACTCCGGTGACAGAGGTTAAGTCAGTGAGTGGCCGTTGCCTTCTTGTTTGCGCTTTCATGTTCCCCCCTTTAACCATCTTCCTCCAGTAAAAATGAGTGGTGGGGGAGTGCGAGTGTCGTCTCATGTCGATTTCATGGGGGCATAAACCCRGAACAACCGATAACTTCTGCCGCACGGCTAATTTCACCCCAGTCACCAGCGAGTTACATTTCAAACAAATATATACAGAAAGAGTTCTCCTTGATAATGTGTGACTTCTCAAGATCTGAGATAGATGGGAGAATAGGAAACGCTGCTCAACAACCCCTCTCTCTCATCCAGCAATTTCACAGTATCATTTTGGGATTATTTCATTATTTGCCATGATCCATGACTGAAATTAATTTTGACCCTGAGTGCTCTGAGAGAGAGTGCGTGTGACAAGCAGAGAGAGCTAAGTAGGAAGAGAGTCTCACTTAGAAGATTAACTGTTTGGCTATTTGAATCATCTAATGTTCTCTCACATTCATCCTGGTATCGTTTGGGCAGTTATGGGATATCGTGTGTCACTTTTTTTCTCTGCGGTGTGATTGTTTATTTGCAAAGCCATGTTTAAATAATTGGCATTGTAGCCACGGCCTTGCGACTGATATCAAATAGTCTGTTTCCATGCCTCTCTCGTTAAATGGCGATCTGATGCGGCCCGGACTGGCGATGTTGTCATCGCGGAGCGGAAAGCGTCCAAGCCCTATCAGTGGCGTGTGTGTGTGTGCTGGTTCACCCTCAAACACATCTTGGGTTAGTTCACTGGTCCTCCTCATGTTACAGAGACATTGCAGTCACAGCGCAACAGGAAGAACCGCTACATTAGGTCCATTACATTAATTAAGAATGTTTAATTTCTACAATGGAGCATGCGACGGAGGCATGAGTCATGGCGGCTCGTTTCCCCCATCCTGTTTTTAAATAAAAAGGTGCCTCCTCAATGATTTGGCGCTGAGAAGCGAACACAATACTTTTTTTAAATGTTCTATTGCAGACACAATGTTAGCACTTTATAAATACTATGAGTGAGAGTTATGTATAAGAGTATGAATGACGAGGGTGAATAGGAGCCTCTGCTGAGTATTAGCAACACTGCTGCCACTGTAATAATTACACACACACATGCACATTGTAGAAAGCTGATCATTCTTCCTTTCATCCTCTTACTCATGAATAAGTGGTATCCAGTTACATGTACATGAAAAAAATACATAGCCCTAAAGGTGATTTGGGTTTCCCTATATTCCCCCTATCCACAACCATAATGCTAATTGTTACTGGTGTATCATATGCTTTCAAATTGTGAAGGAGGGGAACAAAAACTAGAGCAGAGGGGTTAAATGGAGCCCTCCAGCAGGCCTGTCAGCTCGTCAGATCCCATCACACACATCTGACTGTCTGTGCATCAATTGCCTTTATTTTGTACCTCATGGTAGGGGTGCACTTTAATTCTTCTTAGACGTGGAGAGCTTTGCCGCTTGTCCCTTTTACGCACACGCACACACATTAGTCTGCAGGGTACATTTGGAGGCTCCACATATGCCTACCCAGCCTAGAGTATCCCTTACCTTCCATCTCCTCCCACCTCCCACCTCCTCTTCCCCCTGGAGTTGGTCAGACAAGAGGGGACACTGATTCTTATGGTCCAAAAGCGTTTCCTTGGCAGCCATTGCTGTTCTCCGCTGTTCCAGGCACAATAGATTATGGCCGTGGGACTGTTATGTGTCATTTGTGTTTACACAAACCTACACACAGATATATTGCATATGCACTCACCCATTCAACGCCCTGTGTTAAAGGTCAAAAGGTCAAAGTGGATTTTTTTTGGAGCAGCTAAAATAAACCAGATGCTTGTATTGCATAGATGTTATATCGGCCTCGTGTCAATCCTTGAACCCTCGTCCATGTACAAAATACTATATGTCCGTTGTATCAGGCTTTGAGACATGTAAGCAGGGAATACAGGCCTGTAATGGATTTATCACATGGCCTTTTTCATGCATTCTGATTTTGAGTTATTAATTTTGTTCCAGAGAAAAATACCCTGTGGTATTGATTGCTGTAAATGTCAGACCATTTTCCCCTTTCTGTTGTTGGTGTCATTGCCATTACTCAACAGTTAAGGTGTATGCATGCATTTGTTTTTACTCCTGTATATATCAGTGATGTTCTCATACCCTAGATGTGTGACTGACATCATGATGCTGTGTGATGCAGACTCTTACTACATGTGTCCGTGTGTGGGAGGTTGAAGAGGGATCTTGGATATTGCATAAGGGTGTGTTAGAGCACTGTCCTTTCACATGAGGTCCTGAAAATGATGCATGTCATCAATGACAAGTGCATGCATAATCAGTGTGCGTGTCTGTGTTTGTTTGTGTGTGCGCGTGTGTGCATGCATGTACACTACTGTTCAAAGGTTTGGGGTCACTTAGGCAATTCCGTGTTTTTGAAAGAAATGCTAATTTTTGGTCCATTATAATAACATCAAATTGATCTGAAATACAGTGGAGACATTGTTAATGTTGTAAATGACTATTGTAGCTGGAAATTGATGATTTTTTATGGAATACCTACATAGGCGTACAGAGGCCCGTGATCAGCAACCATCACTCCTGTGTTCCAATGGCACGTTGTGTTAGCTAATCCAAGTTTATCAATTTAAAAGGCAAATTAATCATTAGAAACCCTTTTTGCAATTATGTTAGCACAGCTGAAAACTGATGTTCTGATTAAAGAGGCAATAAAACTGGCCTTCTTTAGACTAGTTGAGTATCTGGAGCATCAGCATTTGTGGGTTTGATTACAGGCTCAAAATGTCCAGAAACAAAGTACTTTCTTCTGAAACTCGTCAGTCTATTCTTGTTCTGAGAAATGAAGGCTATTCCATTCGAGAAATTTCCAAGAAACTGAAGATCTCGTACAACGCTGTGTACTGCTCCCTTCACAGAACAGCACAAACTGAGCAAGAGGACATGCACATTAGAATGTCTAGTTTGAGAAACACGCCTCACAAGTCCTCAACTGGCAGCTTCATTAAATAGCACCCGCAAAACACCAGTCTCAATGTCAACAGTTTAGAGTAGACTTCGGTGTGTAAGTGTGTGTATGAGTGTGTGTACGTGTTTACTTGTGTGCATGCATGTGTGTGTGTGTGATCAGGGCAGCAGGACAGACTTTGGCGGTGTGAAGAGGGGAAGCCTTGCYCTTTGAGGTTTGGTTGTTCTGACTGCACTGGTCCAGATGGGGATAATGGAATGTCATTCTGTCAGCTCCTTGGCTGATTAGGGAGTGTTTGTTATTTATTGATTGTCTTTCATGGTGAATTATCTATGCACAGGTCAGTGCCAGCATTTTATTCCTGAAGCTCTGATGGTTTGCTATCCCCATCCTCTCACAAAATCAATGAGCACAAATAAAATGGAATTTAAAAATGGGGGGGGAGGGGAGGGGGGGAATTAGCAGACATTTCAACACGGCCAGTGACATGCATATGTTAGCAGTTGGCAGCATGAGGTCTGGATCCCGCTTGAACTTCTAATTTCCATAAAACCTCCTATTTCTGAACTTCTCTCACAATTTAAGTGATACACTTCAATTGAAGCGGCATGCTTTACATTTTCTATTAGCAAACTATCAAAACAATTAGCTTGAGTTACCATATTCTTAGCTAGATATTACCAGAATACAATCTGAATAAGAAAAAAAAATTCTGATTGAAAACAACCTGTGTGGCATTGATAGTAGTCATATGCATATATTCAGTATATTGCATATATTCTGACAGTATATACTGTCAGAGCAGCTCACAGATCACTGCACCTGCACATAGCCCATCTATAAATAGCCCAAACAACTACCTCTTCCCCTACTGTATTTATTTATTTATTCATTTATTTTGCTCCTTTGCACCCCAGTATTTCTACTTTGCACACTCATCTACTATCAAATCTACCATTCCAGTGTTTTAATTGCTATATTGTATTTACTTCGCCACCATGGCCTATTTATTGCCTTTACCTCCCTTATCTCACCTCATTTGCTCACATTGTATATAGACTTATTTTTCTTCTGTATTATTGACTGTGTTTGTTTTACTCCATGTGTAACTCTGTGTTGTTATATGTGTCGAACTGCTTTGCTTTATCTTGGCCAGGTCGCAATTGTAAATGAGAACTTGTTCTCAACTTGCCTACCTGGTTAAATAAAGGTGGAATTAAAAATATTCTAGGCCCAAAATGGACTAAAAAGTATAAATAAGAACTTTGGTCATATAGTCAGTATTTTTCAAAACAAGCATGTCAGAGATTTAGGGAATTGATGCCGTCTCCACCTTCTTTGGCATATTTGAGGGTTGCGTTTTGGTTTCAAGTAATGCTTACTTATACATAGGTGTTTGTAAATTCTCTCTGTGAATGCACGCTGAACATGAGTTCTATGTTAGATATCTCTATGGGGCTAGTTAATAGATCCCCGTCAATAATTTACTCAATGTAAAATTTCAACTACTTAAAAATCTCAAACCAACTGTAAATTTTAAAAAATTATATAAAATATTGAAAGCATTAAAGAAAGAACTAAAAGGTGTGCAACATTACTGTCCCAAGGACATTGTGTAATTTACCGATGGTCCCTAACTAGCCCCATAAAGATATTCAACAATGACCTAGCACACTAATTGTGCTGAATCTAATTGGCTAAAGTTGGCTAGCTTCCTAGCTACTTCCAGAAACAAACGAGAAAACACCTCACCCTGACCATTTTCCTCACCCTAGCAACGCTTGTTAGACTATTTTCAAGTTATCTAGATATGGGAGTGACTATAAGTGTTTTGCCAAAGTGAATATACGAATGCTTCCCAAGTGTGAAGATGCACACAAGAAACAAATAATAGCACGCCTCCATGACAAATATTGTATTTTCAGGTTCATGTGGAGGAGGAAAAACCGAGGCAAGGTCAGCCAGTTCAGTTCAGCCCATCTTAAAATGTGTAAGCATTCGTGCACAGGCAATCCATAGATGTTGCTAAATTCTCAAAGACACAGTGAAGAGGCTTTTCATTGTAGTAAAGAGTGTATAACTCTCATCCCTCACCTCCCACACCAATTCTCTCCAGCACTCTCTAAGCCAGCCCCTCTCCATAGTTTGTGGTGTTGGGTTGGCTGAGATGGAAGTAACCTTGTTTATTAGATAACATCAGTCTTTTGTTGAGGAAACAGAATGGTGCGGTGCGGTGGCTGTCTGTGGCGGCGGGCAGGATTTCCCTTTAGCTTTCATTGGCCCGATTGCTTTGAGGCTTTTTGTTTAGCCTGCTGGCGGCCATGTGATGAAGCCAGGTGGCGGTGGCGGCGCTGGCCCTCGTCATCGGGAGCATAAAAGGTGCCGTGTCGAGCCTCCCGTTCGGACTTTACGCCTGTCCACATCGCATTGACTTTCTGTCAGCGCCTCCCGCTTATTGTTTGTGAGTTTGATTAAAAAAAAGGGAGACAAAAAAAATGCAATTACTCAAGTTGGAGGAAACAGAATGTAGCCCCTCATACAGATAATCACAGACTAATGTGACATACCATTGCCACAGCAACCAAAGACAAACTGAAAGCTCGGGAGAGAGACATAGAGAGAGACTTTCATTGTGGAAAAATACACTACTATTGTGACGTAAAGGCAGACTGAACATTTATGTGTTTTACAGTATGTAGTATGCATGTGTGAGTCTAGATATGTATGCATCTATAATGACGGCTGTATACCATGTGTCCTTATCTAGATCTGATGTTGAACCTATGTTCAAACCTATTCAAACCTCAAACCTATGTTGAAAATTATAGTGAAGAGCGAAGGGAGGTACTGCAGGCAAAACCCCACACAGACACACAGTGACTGCGGGTGGTATCTGTGCGTGGACCTTCTTTTTAATCGGCACAGAGAGTGAAACAGCTTCCAGATGTCTGAGGTTCCTGCAGGCCCCGCCCAGCCCAGATGCCCAGTCTGCGAGGGGGTTCTGGGAGTGAAATTGGGCACATTCTGAGTAATCATTTAGTTCCCATCTTTGTGAAGGCTGGAACTTTTATTAATAAAACCTTTTCATCTCTGTATCTTTGATTAGGATGGGAAGGGAGGGGAGGTGGGAATGGGGATAATGGTTAAGTCCTGTGAAGAGGAAAGGGTGGGGCCGGCTATGTCTGGGGGGGCGATTGGGTGTTTTTTTTAAACATGTGTTAGAGTGGAAGGAAACCGGTGATAGAGAAAGAAAAGGACATCCTCTGTCGTAAGTGGTTCCAGTTCATGTTTTCTATTTTCTTAACGTCAGTTTCTTGCCCGGTTTCTACCCTTTAAGGCCCAGGAAGTCCCACGGGGCTTATGTTACCCTCACTTGACCATGCCCTTTAATCTTAAAGGTAGACTCAGCCATATGATATGATCAAACACAGCGGGGTGACTTCCTGCTCACAGAAACAACAACAACATAAATCTGCCTAGACTCATACACTGTCATTGGCTCTTTCTAATGTGAGCAGAGTTCACATTCCGTTGCTGCTGATGTCAGTAATCAGGAAATGCCCCCCACCGTGTACGATGATGACATATTGCTGAGTCTTCCTGAGAAGTATGTAAATGTTTTGCTGAAAAGTATGTAAATGTATTTTTGACATGATGACAGATCACATAAGGATATTCATTTACTTTCCAGGCTCAGATAGAGTTGTCAGTGTCTGTCATCCCCTCTGACAACACTAAGTAGATAATCATAATGCTTAAGGACCAGGGCTCCTTCGAATAGACAGGTAAACAAATAGATCAGGAGATGAGTTGGGGGTTGGGTAGGTCTGATTATACAAGAACCCCCCTCAGCTCTGGTTTTGGGACAGTTGCAGGGAGGGCCTCGTGGTTCCTTGATTCCCAATTCAACACTCGCCTCTGCCACGGCCAGGTGTCACTTTGCATTTGCAGCTACTTCCAGATGCTGACATGCTCCAAGGCATATAGGATTCCATTATTTTCACTCATATGAGAGTGCCACGCTTGATTTCTGGAGAGCTGTCATGAGCGCCATATAAGCCATGTGGCATTTCGGCATTTTGCTTTCTCCCTGTCAAGTTGCTCACCTTGAAAATGTGTGTATAACTGCAGTATCCAGCCGAGAGACTAGTTCAGAGTAAAAATACCAGAAACGGACATTGCCTAGAAACAGATCACTTTATCAATCTGAAACGTACTGCGTAAGGCATTCATCAGCATCTTGGTAATGTGAAGATGTCGTGAAGACGTAGACTTCTAACTATTACAGTGTTCTTATCAGTCGGAAGATCACTTATTTGACTGCAAATAGCATAAAAGACAAATCGACCGTTATGTTTCAGAGTAGGTTGCTCATAAAGTGTAACTATTGGCTAATTGACATGATCAACTTTAGAAGTACATTATCGTATGGGCTTCATATCTTTTAAACTTACTTTACGGCCCTGTTTTTCTGAAACTGTGCCAGACTTACTTAGCTAATGCAATACCATGCAGTTAGGCTTACTACACTCTCTCCCTCCGTGTGCTATTGATATCTGCAGCACCAACACCAATGGAGTTCATTAATTAAAACAGTGCCTGTAAATCAGACATTTCATTTCAATTTCATTTTAGGGGGTTGTGCATTCATAATTAAAAAGATACATTTATGACTTATAAACATTACAATAATGAATCTGCTTGGGGCAGAGGGTTTTACAAAGATTATTTCCATGATGTTCTATTTTGTTCGGCGCAGACCACAGGCAGCAATATAACACAGTGATGTTGATTAAGATGTGCTTAGTGGATTAACAGATATCGTTCCTCAGGCTACTCATAAAGAATAAAATCAATCTTTCCCTTTCTACTAAAGCCTTGGGATCACCCGTCCAGCTTTAACAGACTATAATTCATGAGCAGGCTTCCAAACATGTAGATCTAAGAGATTAAATGATGTGTAAGATTATCTAAATGCGGATAAAATGCATGTTTACAGTGCTTGTTTTTTAAATTGCGATTACAGAGAAAATCATTCACAATGTCTAGCGGTAGGCCTATATCATGTATCAACTTTTAATTTCAGATGAAATCCCAGGATTATTCAACCTTAGCCTTCATGTGCAAAATGTCCTGTCCAATATGTACTACAAGTCCCAGTATGGTATCCTATCGAAGATGCCATATTGTTCAGTTGAATAACATTTTGCTAAGCAGGTGATGTCCAAATCGCAATCAAATCAGTGTGGGTCTTGACTCTCAGCTATAAATCTCAGCCAAACTTGGCAACCTTAGAAAGACATTGAACTTGTTTCATGGTGAGTTGACAACGGAGAAGGACTTCAGCAGTTACCAGTCTGACAGAAAATTGGGAGTGTCAAGCTGTATGCCAAATCAAGACAGATCCTACTCCGAAATGTGTTTAAGCATTGTACCGATTTAACTTTTCTCGTTTCACTTCTTCTTCCCTCTCCTCCGTGCTCCCCGGGCCAARCTGAGGGAATTAGCCAGTATGATGGCTCCTCCTGGTCCTGCTCTGGTCTCTCGACTCAGAGTGATGGGCAGAGAAGTCTTTGCCATTTTTCGTCACCTGTCGAGGCTTCTGGGTAATGACATGGCTATGTGTCTTTGCAGGAGATGGAGAGGGAGGGGGCAAGAGGTGCGAGGCAAAAACAAACAAACACAGAGAGGAATACATTGCGGCGAACAAAAGCATTAGATATATGCAGCCATGCAGAGATTGCTTGTCGTTGGGGTCAG
>NC_036845.1:18500498-18503520 GCF_002910315.2 Salvelinus sp. IW2-2015
GTTGACAAATGAAATGTTTTACATTTCAGAGGAGATTTGACTGCAGCGGTGAGGCTGGAGCAGATGGGTTGTTCCGTGGTGGTGGTGGTGTTGGGAGACCACCGGTGGCCTTCGTTTGAATGTGTGCTCATAAATTTCCATAGATGCCCCCACAGCTAGGATCAATTTTCCCTTTTATTTGACCCCCGAGTTGTTGCTAGTGACAAATGTTGTGGGATAAGAGGTGTAGAGTGATGGCTATGTAATATGCAATTCCCACTGTCATCCAAATTATCTATCGTTACAATTTTTATTGATCTATACTGAACAAAAATATAAATGCCCACATGCAACAATTTCAAAGATTTACAGTTCATATGAGGAAGCCAGTCAATTTAAATAMATGTATTAGACCCCAATCTATGGATTTCACATGATTGGGAATACAGATGTGCGTCTGTTGGTCACACATACAGTACCTTAAAAGAAATGGGCCTCACAATGGGCCTCACAATCTCGTCACAGTATTTCTGTGCATTCAAATTGCCATAGATAAAATGCAATTGTGTTCGTTGTCCATAGCTTATGCCTGCCCATACCATAACCCCACCACCACTATGGGGCACTCTGTTCACGACGTTGACATCAGCAAACCGCTYGTCCACACAACGCCATAAAYGTGGTCTGCGGTTGTGAGGCCGGTTGGACGTACTGCCAAATTCTCTACAACGACGTTGGAGGGGGCTTATGGTAGAGAAATGAACATTCAATTATCTGGCAACAGCTCTGGTGGACATTCCTGCAGTCAGCATGACTCAACACTTGAGAAATCTGTGACCTTGTGGCCTTTWATTGTCCTCAGCACAAGGTGCATCTGTGTAATGATCATGCTGTTTAATCAACTTCTTGATATGCCACACCTGTCAGGTGGATGGATTATCTTGACAAAGGAGAAATGCTCACTAACAGGGATGTAAACAAATTTGTGCACAACATTTGAGAGAAATACACATTTTGTGCGAATGRAAAATTTCAGGGATCTTTAATTTCAGCTCATGAAATGTGGGGCCAACACTTTACATGTTGCATTTACATTATAAAAAAAAAAAGATATGACATTTTTGAGTCTAATGTGATTATTGTAGACTGGTGTAAGTTGCCTAAAATGCACAGTCATTATGATGCCGCATTGCATATTTACATACGGTTTGTACCAATACTTACCCAGTAAGCACAGTCTAGCTAAGCAATGATTGGTCCTCCTGAGCAGAAACGTTTCCAAAAGTAGAAAGGAGAGGTTGAGAAGAGACCATTGTCTGTTACATCTCTGCCCCCGCAGCACAGGAAGTGGGTGCAAGCGGGAGCCCTAAAGGGAGTGAGCTGCTGCRTCTTAGTTAGGCTAATATCCTCGCCTCACATTTTTCTCTATTAAATCTTAATCACAGACTCGTCGAGTGTCACTTGACATTTGCATTTCGCTGCGCAGAGCCCAGACGCGCGGTAGTACTCAGCAATTCGACAGGCTCTTTCTCTCTCCGGCAGTCCTTTGTTCACTCACTAGATCCTCATCTTCAACAGGGCCAATGCAGCATATCTCTTCAGATTGGATTTTCCTTACTGCGTGTATGGTTTTATTACATCGACAGTAATTATTATATGCATCAAAAAGCCGTGTCAGAAGCCAGTTATTCTCTAACTACGGTAGTTTTGATCGTTGGCCCCAAATCACAGTAATATTGCGTGCAATATATTTCTCAAGTTACAAATAATATACGTGAATATTATATTGAACTCGATCCAGTGTCCTAATATTTTGGAGGTTACTCTCTCCCYCTCTCTCTCAGCAGGAGACAAATGAAATGTGAAGGCAGACAGGAGAGAGAGAAATGACAAAGGCATGTGAAAAGAACCAGTCAACGCTGCTTTAACTTCTCTCGATAATCAATCTCCTCATCTTGATGTTTAGAAAAAGAGAGTCGATAACTGGAGAGAGGCGTTTGTGATTGGCTTTGATTTCCACCTCGGTCTAAATCAGACATTATTGTTTCTCTCCCTCTTGATATGACACTGATAATTGGTGACGGAGACAGGGACTGTCCACATTGACAAAAGTCATGAAGGTCCTTGATCCAATGTCATTACCTCTGSCCTCTTCTCTGTTATCCCTCCCGACAATACCGTCGGCAAGCTAGGCCTATATCCCCTGTTCCCATCGAGCCATATCCATAGTCACCCACTTTACCTTCAGTGTTACACCTTGACCCCTTTAACCACACCCATTATCACTCTGTGTTTACATTACCTCCACTCTTGATCTTTGCCTTTCTATGATAATGTGGAGAAAATCTGAATAATCTGAATAAGGCAAACTTGTGTATTCGAAATGAGGCCCTATATCATAGGCTCTGTGAATATTAAATTGCCGGCTAAATTTGCCTAAACCTCATTTGTTTAATGACATAGCATTTTGTCTGAAATTGTAATAAACATGTACATCATTGCTTTTCACTCAGAGGAAAGTGCACTCTTGGGGTAGCTTTGTATTTCTGTTTACACTGCCAATACAGCTCCCCAGCGACACACACACACACACACACACCACACACACACACAACACACACACACACACACACCACAACAACACACACCAACCAAACAGCACGGGGACACGGGCACACGGCAAAGCCACATACGCACATTACAAACAGATCAAAACGCCACCAGCCAAGGCATACGCACACATTAAAACACACATGCTATTTACCACAAAACACCAGCACAAGCTATATTGCAAATCGTACTCAAGTCCACACCCACCCACACCACACACACCACACACACCACACCACGATCGAACCAGCACACCATCACCTACCCCTCCCCCACCTTACACCCACCACTCACACAAGCACCAACACACACACCCACACCACCTACCAACAGCACCACATAACAAAACACCAATCACACACACTTGATTGGCCCATTAGGCTTACAAAAAGTTAACTTGTAACAGAGATGGGGGATAGTATGGAACACGAAA
>NC_036845.1:18505019-18594078 GCF_002910315.2 Salvelinus sp. IW2-2015
CATCATCATGTTACGAAACACTGGGCTGAAGTATCATCGTGGGCCGAGGCTCTCATCTTAGCCGCTCTCTTGAGAATATTTGTAATTAGCATCATTTGCCTAATACTTCAGGTTAATTAGAATATTTAATTGAATAGCTCTAATCTTCGGAGATGACTATATTATAATCAAATTAAGAGAACCACAAGGCTGGTTATGGACTGTGGCAGACTGCCGGGCTCCTGTTCTCCGTTGAACATTCTCGCATATCTAATGGTCCATTCCAACTCAGCCATCAACATTTGATTATTTCTAAACAACAAACACAACAACAAAAACAAGTGTAAAGGAAGAGATGATAAAGGAAACTGCTTGCGGTCCCATATGGCATATTGGTGAGCGTACTACTCACTCAGTGTGAAGCAACAGAGACGGCACCCTTGAGACCGGGGAAAGGAGTAAACTCAAGTCGTCCTCTCCTCCACTCCCCCACTTCTCTGCAAAGTGTTTGCAGCGGTGACCAGATGAGACCATATGTATACRAGGTTTCTGGAGAACTATTACGATTTGTAGAAGTCAGGACTGATCTTGAATCAGGTCCTTGCCTCTATATTTATGATTATCTTAAAATGCTAAACTAATTCTAGATCAGCACCCATGTGGTTTTGCTATAATTACAAAGGTCCCCAATCCCATGATATTCATACTGTCATGTAATGTTGACTTTTGGACCTGGAACCCCCTTGAGAATGAGTGTAGACTTGAGAATGGATGGAGACACATAAATTAGACAGAGGTTTGACAGGCTTAAACTGTTCAGAAAATGAATAGGTTCGGGTACATAAAACATAACATCTTTATGAGGGATGGGCAAAATTGATCAATGATCACATATACTGTATCATATACTAACCTCCATATTATACTGTATGTATTTGGAATGTTAATTTGGCACTTAAATAGAATGTTTCAGCTTCAATTTGTGGATATTTTCATTCAAACAGTATCTGTTTTACCATTTATAAATGAAAGCACTTTATGTATCTAGTACCCCGTTTTAAAGAAGTCAGAGTATTTGGACAAATTCACTTATAGTGTATTAAAGTAATCAAAAGTTCCTTGCACACAGTGACTACATCAAGCGTGGGACTCTACAAACGTGTTGGATGCGTTAGCGGTTGGTTTTGGATTATATTTTGCCCAATAAGAACTGAATGGGGAATAATGTGCCATTTTATAGTCACTTTTATTGGTAGAATAGACAAAGTTTCTGAACACTTCTACATTCACATGGATGCTACAATCATAGATAATCATTAAGGAATTGTGAATAATGATGAGTGAGAAGGTTACAGAGGCACACAGGAAATACCCCCCGTCCCCTGTCTAACTTCCCCTATTATTGGTAATGGTGAGAGGTTAGCATGTTTTGTTGTAGCCTCTGAACATCATTATTCATGATGCATTCCTTATTTTTCTTACTCGTGGCATCATCAGGTGTTCAGAAACATCTCATCTACTCACTTAGAAAGGAAATTACTCCCATCATCATTCACCGTTCAGTTACTATTGGGCAAAACAACCAAATCAAACTGAAAATGCATAGTCACAAGCTTGATGTAATCATTGCGTGCAAGGAATATGGCACAGAACTCAACTTTTGACTACTTTAAAAGACTATAAGTGAATTTCTCCAAATACTTATGACTTCTTCACACTGGGGGGACTAGATACATGAAGTTATTTTATTTTCTAAACAGTTAAACAGTATGAAAATATCCTGAAATCAAAGTTGAATTCTGTACTGTCGCCTCATATGAAACATTTGGTCTTAAATCCAAAATGCTGGAGTATAGAGACACATTTAAAATGTTTGCTTCACTGTCCAAATACAAACGGAGGGGAGTGTATAATGAACACAAACACACGCTCGTGTTCATGCACATTCTACCAACAATGTCACTTCCCTCAGTAGAGACAAACAAACCAATACATGCAGAGGAGCTAAATATTACAGTGCATTCAATTGCAGCAAACAGATGGTAGCTAAATGAAATKAAATTGCATATACATTATGGCCGCATTATCCTAGCTTCATGGCTCTGCACTAATTGAAGTGATTATAACACCTACCTTTCTGCTTGGTAATGATGTAAATTAGTCCATTTAGAGTGAGACGTGTTAAAATTGTCCTCATCAGTATCTTGTGTTGAAAGTGATCATTTTTGACAGTTCCATATGTTTCAGTAACAATATTTCTTCTTGGTTGAGTTTTATTAAGTCATTATATGTATTTCTGCACCAATTTTCTTGTATATCTACAAATGAACCCTCGTCGCAAATAGTTAGCCATATGCTATGAAGAAGGAGAATGAGATTGTTGGAAATATTCCTTAGGCTTTGCTCTAATTTGTTTTCCTGCTCATTGCAGCTGATTCTGCATTGTGGCTATATTAAAATTAGATCGAAAAAGGTGTAATTAATTCAAGCCATTGCTTTCCTCATCCACAGAAATGAAAACATAATCATGACCATAGTACCATAACAGAGTTAAATTTGGCCCTGAAGATACAACAGACGGGCTACATGCACAGGCCCCATGTATCCATTGTTTGTATGTCAATGGGGGCTATTTAGAGCTAGCTTACTCATAGACTGTATCTAACACTCGTTACCCATACAGGCTGTTTCCCCTTTAAATCAAATAATGCTTGAAAAACTGTCTGTTTAACACYGATTAGCAATGACAAAAGTCAGAAACAGTGGCAAGATGTGTTTATGTAGCTARCATTAGGATATGTGCAGGCTGAGGTGCCACGTACTGTAGCTAGCTAACTAGCTATGGAAGAAGCTACAGTACCTAGCTTACATCAGCTTTGTAGCAGCTGTGTTAAACGAACCAGGAAGCAAGCTGAGCTAGCATGTTTAAGTAGTCAACACCTTAGACTTAGTAGCCCGCCTAGATCTCATCTCCTGCCTGCGTCTCCCATACTCTCTAACCATGTCTTGACTGGCAAAGAGAGATGTATGGGGCAGTTCTAGTTAAACAATCCTCTAGGATTCCAATAATAATCRAAAAAAATGATTAGAATCCAATAGAAAATCCTATCAGATTTTGGAATCTATCCTATAGAATTTTATTCTATAGGACTGGTTCCAAACCTGATAGGATTTTCTATTGGATTTTAAAGTTGTTTTTTTTATTACTGGAATCCTATAGGATCTATAGGATTCTTTTATTGGAATAATATAGGATCTCATAGGATCCAATCCTATAGGAGTCCAATAGGACTGCTTCCAAAATTTGATCAGATTTTTCTATTGGATTCTTGTATTGGAAGTCTATTCTTATGCACGACGCAACACAAACTGCCTGGATACAGCCATTAGCCATGGTATATTGGCCATATACGATAAACTGATTACCAGAAATATTAGTTTTTTCATACCCGTGGTATTCAGTCTGATATACCACAGCTTTCAGCCAATCAGCATTCAGGGCCTTTATACCATGGCATTGTTAAATACTTGTTTCTGGTTGGCTTGAAGGACATTCTAGAGCGTGCATTATTTCCCTTTATACAACGGGTAGGTCTAATCCTGGATGCTGATTGGTTAAAACCACATTCCAGCAGCTGTCTATTCCACAAGTAAACACCGGCTAAAACCATGATGTTGAAAAGCCTCTTTACTCTGTTCCATCTCACTGTGYAATCCACTGTCTCATCAGCCCAGCCAGACAATAAAAAAGTATCATATCCACTGTAAAAAGCATCTAAAAATTATCTCCATTTCATTTAGACTAGCAATGGGCTTTCAATAGCGGAGATTTGCATAAACCTTGTCTGTCTCTCTGACATTTGTAACATTGTTTCAATATTGAAATTCGATCTCCAGCTATCCCATAGAAATGAATGTGTAGGGGTCGGGACGAGACCGACAGGCAGGCAGCTTTTCTCAGCCAGTCGAAATCAYGAATCAGCATAATTTATATGGATATATACAAAGAAATGTCAATACAAAACAGGTCAAACTAAATGAAACGCAGCTTGGTTTGCATTCTTTCCAGCTTCGGTTTGAAGTGATTGTGTTAGCTGCGTTGCTGGTGAGCTCCTCTAAACAATAGTGTCGTGAGGAGAGAGCACATTTTCTATGCCAGGTGAAATTGCGCATCATTAGCTCATTGTTATGGATGTATCCAAATAAATGTCACTAGAAAACAGCTTAAACAATTGCTACTTTGCTGTTTTTCTGGCTGCACTGTTTGACGTGACTGTAAGTTAGCGGTAGTTGGATAGCTATCAAACAAGGGATAAGAACTTTGCCATACTAATGATTGGTTCGTGTCTCTGGCAACCGAACCGACAGAACGAACTACAAGCCGGATTGGGTAGCAACCCTAGAATTGTGTCAGGATTATATCTCATGGAAGGATGAAGTAGTATGAATAAATATATCAAATAACGTTCTTAATGAAAATACAGTGCACTTATTCCAAAATGGATTAGGTTGTTTTTTTCCCTCATCAATCTACATACAGTACCCCATAATGACAATGCAAAAACAGTTGTTTTTAAAGTTTTTTTGCATATTTATTACAAATAAAAACAGAAATATGATTGAGTGTAGTCTGGCCCAGGAGTGTGAAGGTGAACGGAAAGGATCTGGAGCAACGAATCGCCCTTACTGTCTCTGCCTGGCCGGTTCCCCTCTCTCCACTGGGATTCTCTGCCTCTAACCCTATTACAGGGGCTGAGTCACTGGCTTACTGGTGCTCTTCCATGCCATCCCTAGGAGGGGTGCGTCACTTAAGTGAGTTGAGTCACTGACGTGATCTTCCTTGGGTTGTGCCGTGGCGGAGATCTTTGTGGGCTATACTCGGCCTTGTCTCAGGATGGTAAGTTGGTGGTTGAAGATATCCCTCTAGTGGTGTGGGGGCTGTGCTTTGGCAAAGTGGGTGGGGTTATATCCTGCCTGTTTGGCCCTGTCCAGAGGTATCATCGGATGGGGCCACAGTGTCTCCTGACCCCTCCTGTCTCAGCCTCCAGTATTTATGCTGCAGAAGTTTATGTGTCGGGGGGCTAGGGTCAGTCTGTTATATCTGGAGTACTTCTCCTGTCTTATCCTGTGTCCTGTGTGAATTTAAGTATGCTCTCTCTAATTCTCTCTCTCTCGGAGGACCTGAGCCCTAGGACCATGCCTCAGGACTACCTGGCATGATGACTCCTTGCTGTCCCCAGTCCACCTGGCCGTGCTGCTGCTCCAGTTTCAACTGTTCTGCCTGTGGCTATGGAACCCTGACCTGTTCACCGGACGTGCTACCTGTCCCAGACCTGCTGTTTTCAACTCTCTAGAGACAGCAGGAGCGGTAGAGATACTTTTAATGATCGGCTATGAAAAGCCAACTGACATTTACTGCTGAGGTGCTGACTTGTTGCACCCTTGACAACTACTGTGATTATTATTATTTGACCATGCTGGTCATTTATGAACATTTGAACATCTTGGCCATGTTCTGTTATAATATCTACCCGGCACAGCCAGAAAAGGACTGGCCACCCCTCATAGCCTGGTTCCTCTCTAGGTTTCTTCCTAGGTTTTGGCCTTTCTAGGGAGTTTTTCCTAGCCACCGTGCTTCTACACCTGCATTGCTTGCTGTTTGGGGTTTTAGGCTAGGTTTCTGTACTGTACTTTGAGATATCATCTGATGTAAGAAGGGCTATATAAATAAATGTGATTTGATTTGAAATATTTGTATTTAAGTATTCAGACCCTTTGCTATAAGACTCAAAACAGAGCTCAGGTGCATCCTGTTTCCATTGATCATCCTTGAGCTGTTTATACAACTTGATTGGAGTCCACCTGTGGTAAATTCAATTGATTGGACATAATTTTGAAAGGCACACACCCATCTTTATAAGGTCCCACAGTTAACAGTGCATGTCAGAGCAAAAACCAAGCCATGAGGTTGAAGGAATTGTCCGTAGAGCTCCGAGACGGGATTGTGTCGAGGCACAGATCTGGGGAAGGGTACCACAAATATCTGCAGCATTGAAGGTCCCCAAGACCACAGTGGCCTCTATCATTATTAAATGGAAGAAGTTTGAAACCGCCAAGACTCTTCCTAGAGCTAGCCGACCGGCCAAACTGAGCAATCTGGGGAGAAGGGCCTCGGTCGATGGTCACTCTGACAGAGCTCCAGAGTTCCTCTGGGGAGATGGGAGAAACTTCCATAAGGACAACCAACTCTGCAGCACTAAACCAATCAGACCTTTATGGTTGAGTGGCTAGACGGAAGCGACTCCTCAGTTAAAGGCATATGACAGCCCACTTGAAGTTTGCCAAAATGCACCTAAAGTCTCTCAGACCATGAGAAACAAGACTCTCTGTTCTGATGAAATCAAGATTGAACTCTTTGGCCTGAATGCCAAGCGTCACGTCTGGAGGAAACCTGGCACCATCCCTACGGTGAAGTATGGTGGTGGCAGCATCATGCTGTGGGGATATTCTTCAGAGGAAGGCACTGGGAGACTAGTCAAGATCAAGGGAAAGATTAATGGAGAAAAGTACAGAGATCCTTGATGAAAACCTGCTCCAGAGTTCTCAGGACCTCAGACTGGGGTGAAGGTTCATCTTCCAACAGGACAACAACCCTAAGAATGTAGCCAAAACAACACAGGAGTGGCTTCGGGACAAGTCTCTGAATGTCCTTGAGTGGCCAAGCCAGAACCCAGACTTGAACCTGATCGAACATCTCTGGAGAGAACTGAAAATAGCTTTACAGCGATGCTCCCCATCCAACCTGACAGAGCTTGAGAGGATCTGCAGAGAAGAATGGGAGAAACTCCCCAAATACAGGTGTGCCAAGTTCGTACACAAGAAGACTTGAGGCTGTAATCTCTGCCAAAGGTGCTTCAACAAATTTTTGAGTAAAGGGTCTGAATACTTATGTAAATATGATATTTCAGTTTTCTATTTGTAATACATTTGTAATACATTTCGAAAAACCTAATTTTGCTTTATCATTATGGGGTATTGTGTGTATATTGATGAGGAGAAAAAAACGATTTAATCCGTTTAAGAACAAGGCTGTAACATAACAAAATGTGGAAAAAGTCAAGAATACTTTCCGAATGTGCTGTATATCAGTCATTATTTGAATATGTTAGTAACCTGTTGTATAAAAGTGATAATGCCCTCGAAGCCAGTGTTTTGAGGATATATTGACACGGTTTGCCCAACAACACCCCATGCCAATTTACAGTTGAAGACGGAAGTTTACATACACCTTAGCCTAATACATTTAAACTCAGTTTTTCACAATTCCTCGTAAAAATTCCATGTCTTGGGTCAGTTACGATCACCACTTTATTTTAAGAATGTGAAATGTCAGAATAATAGTTGAGAGAATGATTTATTTCAGATTTTATCACATTCCCAGTGGGTCAGAAGTTTACATACACTCAATTTGTATTTGGTGCATTGGCTTTAAATAGTTTAACTTGGGTCAAATGTTTCGGGTAGCCTGCCACAAGCTTCCCACAATAAGTTGGGTTATTTTTGGCCCATTCCTCCTGACAGATCTGGTGTAACTGAGTCAGGTTTGTAGGCCTCTTTGCTCGCACACACTTTTTCATTTCTGCCCATAAATCTTATATGGGATTGAGGTCAGGGCTTTGTGATGGCCACTCCAATACCTTGACTTTGTTGTCCTTAAGCCATTTTGCCACAACTTTGGAAGTGTGCTTGGGGTCATTGTCCATTTGGAAGACCCATTTGCGAACAGGCTTTAATTTCCTGAATGATGTCTTGAGATGTTGCTTCAATATATCCACATAATTTTCGTGCCTCATGATGCCATCTATTTTGTGAAGTGCACCAGTCCCTCCTGCAGCAAAGCACCCACAAAACATGATGCTGCCACCCCCGTGCTTCATGGTTGGGATGGTGTTCTTCGGCTTGCAAGCCTCCCTATTTTTCCTCCAAACATAACGATGGTCATTATGGCCAAACAGTTCTATTTTTGTTTCATCAGACCAGAGGACATTTCTCCAAAAAGTATTATCTTTGTCCCCATGTGCAGTTGCAAACCGAAGTCTGGCTTTTTTGTGGCAGTTTTGGAGCAGTGGCTTCTTCCTTGCTGAGCGGCCTTTCAGGTTATGTCAATATATGATTCGTTTTACTGTGGATATAGATACTTTTGTACCTGTTTCCTCCAGCATCTTCACAAGGTCCTTTGCTGTTGCTCTGGAATTGATTTGCACTTTTCGCACCAAAGTACATTCATCTCTAGGAGACAGAACGCGTCTCTTTCCTGAGAGGTATGACGGCTGCGTGGTCCCATGGTGTTTATACTTGCGTACTATTGTTTGTACAGATGAACGTAGTACAAACAGGCGTTTGGAAATTGCTCCCAATGATGAACCAGACTTGTGGAGGTCTACAATTTTTTTCTGAAGTCTTGGTTTATTCCTTTTGATTTTCCCATGATGTCAAGCAAAGATGCACTGAGTTTGAAGGTAGGCCTTGAAATAAATCCACAGGTACACCTCCAGTTGCCTCAAATGATGTCAATTAGCCTATCAGAAGCTTCTAAAGCCATGACATTATTTTCTGGAATTTTCCAAGCTGTTTAAAGGCACAGTCAACTTAGTGTATGTAAACTTCTGACCCACTGGAATTGTGATACAGTGAATTATAAGTGAAAAAATCTGTCTGTTAACAATAATTGATAAACCTACTTGTGTCATGCCAAAACTATAGTTTGTTAACAAGACATTTGTGGAGTGGTTGAAAAACAAGTTTYAATGACTCCAACCTAAGTGTATGTATTCTTCCGACTTCTACTGTACATATTATTCCCAGATTCCATGTGTTTTTTTAGTAAGGTTAGTTTGAACAGGACTGCAACCTGACTCCCCCCTCGTGTTCTATTGATTTTAATGTGATATCAGTATGAGTGATTGAATAATAAGTGTTATGTTTCTCTTTCCGTTTTAGTAGTTAGCTGACAAGCAACAGGTAGCATAAAAACGACTGCATAAAATGCTGCACAATGACAAAATGACTCAACTTCGCCAGGAAACAAATACTGAAACATTACACAGAGTTCTTGCATTCACGCACAGTGAAGGACAAAACAGTTAGAATAATAATGTTAGAAAACTGTAGATTGTCTGCACAGCCACAGGTAGTGAGGTGAACTTGGTCGCTAACTGACACTGCAAGTCTGTGCTTGCTGTGACGTCATCAGTCACTCTCAAAGAGAAAGGCTTTCTTAAAGGTGAATAAAACAGAAATTAATATAGAACTATTGTTTCCGATCAACAATAAATGTGTTATTATTGTTGTTGTACTGTACTAGAATTTATGACAACAAACTATAATTTATTGGTTTCAATTAAGAAAAAAAGTTATAATACGATTATGATTGGGGTGACAAAATCCTACAAGATTTTGCAAAAACCAATAGGATCCAATCAGATTGCTTTTGTTTTACAATAGAAGAAAAAAATGTCCAATAGGATTATGATAGAGGTAACACAAAATCCTATAGGATTGCATGAATCCTATAGGGTACAATAGGAATAGTTTTGAGTCCCAATAGGAAAAAAGTAGTCCAATAAGATTCTGATACAGTTGAAACAAAATCCTATAAGATTGTGCGAATCCTATAGGATTCTATTGGAAAAATCCCTAATCCTGTAGGATATTTTGACTAGGGAGCAAACAGACCTGCTCTCCCATTCATTAATAACATAGCCCACTGTGTTGCTTGTCCCTTTTGACACTGCCAATCATATGCAGGGAGTGCAGAGGTTTGTGTTGGTAGAGTTTATTGTTGACTTAATAGTTTAATAATTACATACATCTGTGGGGTGACTTTCTGTGCAGGGCGTCAGATAAGAGCATGATTGGTCCTCTGAAGAAACGCTTCCACGGATATTTAGCAAAGTAGGCCAAAAACATTGGTGCTGAAGGGATCTTGTTGTAACAGTTTTTGAGTTAGACCACCTGGGTGTAAATTGCCACATAGCGAGAGTGCAGCATGAAGAGGTAAATGTTTTCTAAGTAGCACTCATGCATTCCTTTCCATCTTTCCCTTTTTTCCTGGTTGGAGAAACAATAGACCCATGATTGGCACACCTCTTCAGGATTGGAGAGAGAGGGTGACTGGTTGAGCAAATCATGATGGCAAACACGACTGTGGCTCAGCAAATTGCAGTCAATAGGGGGCATCCATTAAATAATTTGTGCTCCATTTGGATAGTCATAATGGCCAGTTGCTATTTCCACTAAAATAGTATTTTCAAGTCTCTGTTTTTCTAAAACAATCTAATTGGAATGAAAGAAATATAATTAAATAGGTATGCCTCCATAGTGACTGGGAGCCTTTGGAATGTTCCATATTTTCATAATTTTTCATTATCTCAAAGATAGTCAAATGTTTGCTGCATTCTATTTCATGTTTTAGCATGGAAAACAAATGGACAAACACACAGTGTGTAATTTCTCAACATTACAGATAATTAGAAGGTTCCACATGTTTGTCCAAGGCTTTCTGGGTTGTGATCATTCCCACAAAAATCTTATGTTCTCATAAACATTTAATATAGACTATATTTGGGTCATTAAAGATGATTAAAGCAGCCCCAATTGTATGAAATACTTAATTATGTCAAACTAGTACGAGTTTTATTTGAAATACATGTTTTGGTTAGGCATGGATGAAAATAAGAGGTAGATAAAGTGAGTGCCACATGCGTTGATATGAAACACCACATGCTCAGCAAGGAGAGAATTCATAATGAATCCTTCTTTGGCTGCCCTGACAACATACGTGCAGAGGCAAATACAGAGGAAAATAACAAATAAAATAAAATGTTATTTGTCACATACAACAGGTACTCGGCACATGTGAAATGCTTACTACAAGCCCTTAACCAACAATGCGGTTAAGAAAATACCTACAAAAAAGTAAGTGATAAGAATAACAAAGAATAACAATAGTGGGGCTATATAGAGGGGGTACCGGTACAGAGTCAATGTCAATGTGCGGGGGCACCGGTGTCGAGGTAATTACCCGCTGTAGTGCCTTGCAGTCGGAGGACGAGCAGTTGCCATACCAGGCAGTGATGCAACCCGGCAAGATGCTCTCAAYGGTGCAGCTGTAAAACCTTTTGAGGATCTGAGGACCCATGCCAAATCTTTTCAGTCTCCTGAAGGGGAATAGGTTTGTCGTGCCCTCTTTCCGACCGTCTTGATGTGGTTGGACCATGTTAGTTTGTTGGTGATGTGGACACCAAGGAACTTGAAGCTCTCATCCTGCTCCACAACAGCCCTGTCGATGAGTATATGGGGGCGTGCTCGGTCCTCCTTTTCCTGTTGTCCCCAATCATCCCCCTTGTTTTGATCACATTCAGGGAGAGGTTGTTGTCCTTGCACCACACGGTCAGGTCTCTGACCTCTTCCCTATAGGCTGTCTCATCATTGTCGGTGATCAGGCCTACCACTGCTGTGTCATCAGCAAACTTAATGATGGTGTTGGAGTCGTGCTTGGCCGTGCAGACATGGTGGAACAGGGCGTACAGGAGGGGGCTGAGCACGGACCCCTGAGGGGCCCCCGTGTTGAGGATCAGCGTGGCAGATGTGTTGTTACCTATCCTTACCACCTGGGGGCGGCCCGTCAGGAAGTCCAATATCCAGTTGCAGAGGGAGGTGTTTGGTCCCAGGATCCTTAGCTTAGTGATGAGCTTTGAGGGAACTATGGTGTTGAACGCTGAGCTGTAGTCAATGAATAGCATTCTCACATAGGTGTTCCTTTTGTCCAGGTGTGAAAGGGCAGTRTGGAGTGCAATACAGATTGGATCATCTGTGGATCTGTTGGTGTGGTATGCAAATTGGAGTGGGTCTAGGGTTTCTGGGATATTGGTGTTGATGTGAGACATGACCAGCCTTTCGAAGCATTTCATGGCTACAGACGTGAGTGCTACCGGTCGGTAGTCATTTAGGCAGGTTACCTTAGTGTTCTTGAGCACAGGGACTATGGTGGTCTGCTTAAAACATGTTGGTAATACATACTCGGACAGGGAGAGGTTGAAAATGTCAGTAAAGACACTTGCCAGTTGGCCAGCGCATGCTCAGAGTACACATCCTGGTAATCCATCTGGCCCTGCGGCCTTGTCAATGTTGACCAGTTTGAAAGTCTTACTCACATCGGCTGCGGAGAGCGTGATCACACAGTCGACCGGAACAATTGGTGTTGTCATGCATATTTCAGTGTTACTTGCCTCGAAGTGAGCATAGAAGTTATTTAGCTCGTCTGGTAGGCTCGTGTCACTTGGCAGCTTTCGGCTGTGCTTCCCTTTGTAGTCTGTAATAGTTTGCAATTCGAGCAACATCCGACGAGCGTCGGAACCGGTGTAGTACGATTCGATCTTAGTCCTGTATTGAAGCTTTGCCTGTTTGATGATTTGTCGGAGGGCATAGTGGGATTTCTTATAAGCTTCTGGGTTAGTGTCCCGCTCCTTGAAAGCAGCAGCTCCACCCTTTAGCTCAGTGCGAATGTTGCATGTAATCCATGGCTTCTGGTTGGGGTATGTACGTACAGTCACTGTGAGGACGACGTCCTCCATGCACTTATTTATAAAGCCAGTGACTGAGGTTGTGTACCCCTAAATGCCATCGGAAGAATCACGGAACATATTCCAGTCTGTGCTGGCAAAGCAGGCCTGTACTTTAGCATCTGCTTCATCTGACTACTTTTTTATAGACCGAGTCACTGATGCGTCTTGCTTTAATTTTTGCTTGTAAGCAGAAATCAGGAGGATAGAATTAATGTCAGATTTGCCAAATGGTGGGCGAAGGAGAGCTTTGTACGCATATCTGTGTGTGGAGTAAAGGTGGTCTAGAATTTTCTTCCCTCTGTTTGCACATTTAACATGCTGATAGAAATTAGGTAAAACTGAATAGAATTTCCCTGCATTAAAGTCCCCGGCCACTAGGAGCGCCGCCTCTGGATGATCGTTTTCCTGTTTGCTCATGGTGGCATACAGCTCATTGAGCGTGGTTTTAGTGCCAGCATTGGTCTGTGGTGGTATGTAAACCGCTACGGAAAATACAGATGAAAACTCTCTAGGTAGATAGTGTGGTCTACAGCTTATCATGAGATACTCATGAGACCTCGAGACTTCCTTAGATATCGTGCACCAGCTGTTGTTCACATGCATAGGCCCCCGCCCCGTCTCTTACAGAGGCTGCTGTTCTGTCTTGCCGATGTAGTGTATAACCCGCCAGCTGCATGTTCTTAATGTCGTCGTTCAGCCACGACTCGGTGAAACATAAGATATTACAGTTTTTAATATCCCGTTTGTAGGATATACAGTACGTGCTTTCAGCTCGTCCCATTTATTTTCCAGCGATTGAGCATTAGCTAGCAGGATGGAAGGCAAGGGCAGATTAGCCACTCGTCGCCTGATCCTCACAAGGCACCCGGATCTTTTTCCACACCAGCGACTCACAGGGATCTGGGCCTGGTCGGGTGTCTGTAGTATATCCCTCCCGTCCGACTCATTGAACGAGAACTCTTCATCCAGTTTGAGGTGAGCAATCGCATTTCTGATGTCCTGAAGCTCTTTTCGATCAGAAGAGATGGTAGCAGCAACATTATGTACAAAACAAGTTACGAACAACGCGAATAAACAAACAAAATAGCATGGTTGGTTGAGAGCCAATAAGACAGCAGCCCTCCCCTCCGGCGCCATTGAGATATTGTATATGGACAACCCATTGTAAATGAACAGGGTTACGTGCACACAAACATACAAAGACTGTTAACACTGGTGGTCATACGCAGCTGATAGAATGAAAGAAAAATGAAAAATGTACATTGCAACTGTTTATGCTGCTGAAATGAACTAATATGTAACATACTTGTGATAAATGCCAAAATAGGCTCGAGAGCAAATGTACTTACAGCCATAATCACTTTATCCAACACTGTATTGGGGTTACTGTTCTTGAAACAAAATATTTCCATTCTTCTATACAGTGAGCGATTGCAAAAGAAAGCAGCCCCTCTCACTGCGAATTAGCCGTGATGTCCGAGGCAGTCAGGCCATTGCACGCGGTCTGGGGCACTTTGGTGCTGGGTTTGATGGAGTATGTCAGTCCAATCAGCCAGGCTTCCTGAGCCTGATTGGGCCTGCCAGCCAGAGAGGTGTTCTGAAGGAGGCCTGATATTACCTGTACAGCCATCTGACAGCAAGCATATGGCCAAGCCAGCAGGCACTCATCAAGCAGCACCCCCCTTTCCTCCTCCTGCCCCCGCCTCCTCAGTCCCCCCGCCTTTACCAGTCTCTCTGCCCAGGCCAAAGATAAGAAAGACTTGCTTATTAAAAGAGATGATGATTATGATATTTTATTATTTTAAGCTGACACATATAAAATAACATTTGGGGCCAGACATTTTTTATTCTAGTAATGCACATTTATACGGTGTGAATGAAACCTATACATTTGTCTCCATAGAGAACAGCAATAGTTGAGTAAAGAATCATTTCCCCTCACAAAAAAAGCATATGATGAGACTCATAACTAGGATGAAACCAAGGTTTTGAGGATGCTCGGAAAAAAACGGCACTTACGGGTGTGACTCCACAAACGTTATCCTCCGCAGCAGCACTTGAACACATAGGGGAGATGAGCTAGGCATTACTAAAGTTCCGGGGGAAATTTTCCCTAAAGTTGATGAGCCATGGCGGATGAGTAGATGACTCAAGTTAATTATTATTGAATTTGTTTGTCTTGCTCTGCTGACACTCGCCTCAGCCGCAATGGAACGATGACAGTGGGTATTCTCATTAAAGCAGATGTTGCATGTTATTTGGGAAGTACCATTTTTAAACCAATGGGCTATAAGGATATGAGATATATGATTGGTCCCCTGTTAAACATTTGTAGGAACCTTTATACTGTGTTAGTTGTTGGACCAGTTCTGGACTTGTTCCACTCCAATTCCATGTTTATATTTTCCTAAATTATATTGAATTATTATCTCATCTAAAAAAAAAAATATTTCCATAACATTGGATAGTCCAGAACCCTGGTTATATTGATGCTCCATGGATTTGGATCCTATACCAACGTAACATACTGTACCATAACCAAAGTACTCGATGTGTTATCAATATAACCTGTTATGAAATGGGCGAAAGGGAATAAAAAAACAGAACAGTGGCTATGACATATTTCCTCACATTGCACCTCAACAACATGCCACTCAATTTGTATGTGTCTGAAAATATCCGACCTGTCAGGGTTGACATGACAGGAGAAAATGAACGATAAGTTGTGCATATGTCACAAATTACTTCCCATCAAAACGCATAATCTGAAAACCATATGATCAGACACGAAACAGAAATCAACAATATGAACATAACATGATATAATTGTTTGGCGTTTGAGGAACAGACTTGCCTTCTGTTCCTTGTTTCAAACAGCCATATGTTCTGGAAAAACTAGACTCACCTATAGTCTCAAACTGTCTTCCGTTTGATCCATAGCTCTTATCCTGCCTGTGTGAGAATGGTGGAAGTACCAGACATCTCCACAGCATCACACCAGGGACTTGGAGCTCCCCGCTGACTAAATCACATCAATGGCAGTGTGCAATCACACATGCTCCTTAAATTAACCAGAGGGATCCCTTAAATGGGCCTAATGTCAGCTAACAGTAGATTAAACATTTGTATGCTAAACTATGCATCATAGTAAAAAAAAAAGTGTTAAATAGCTCTGGATGTATTTTCACACGCTTTCCAAAATTGTCTGATTTAGGGAATAGCTTACACTGTACAGAGCCAGGGCACTTTGTTTCACACATAGCCAGTGGTCATATGAGGGCAGACCAAACAGAAAAGTAACTGTCAATACTGCTTTACTTCGTCAAATGTTTGTTTTAAATTCAGCATGTCTTCCCGACAAATACCACAGACTTCAGATTGGCTGCTAATTGTGTGCCCAGCCATTGTCTCCATATGAAGCCTTTCTCAAGTTCTTGATTTAGCTGTTCTTCTGAAGGTGTCCTCCATCGAGTCAAATCAAAAGGACCTGCCAAGAAGATCTGAACCACAGTTTTAGTGAAAATACAAATTGGACCAAAAATGTATGGACATTTATTGCATGGTGAAATGACATCAAAATATTATTATTTGAAGGTTAGAATGAATTCATCATTTTTCACATAGTCATTTCATAAGACGACTTTACATTAAATCTTCATTACAACATGAAGACAATTTTTTGTTGTTGTACAGTAGCTATTCTTTCCTATCCACAAGCAAACACCTAGCATGTCCCTCTCTCTTCCAAACTCCTCAATTTCTGACCAGTCTACTGTATCATACCACACACTTCCAACACCTCTTCCCTCTCTAACCACACACACACACACACACGCACACACACAGTTATCCACGGCGGGCAATGTTTCTCTTTTATTTTTGTCTCACTCAATACGGAGGAGCATTTGTCATTGGTTATCAGGTGATGATATATTGGTTAGCCTGCAGAGAAACATCTGTTGTGCATAGGCCAGTATTCATGGCCACCAGCTGTACAGAATCACACCGGAGGAAGAGTCCACCATGGAAGGAAGAGAAGAGACATACTGCCTGCCTGTCTAACAGATGCTGTTTCTTGTTGTCATGCTCTTGCTATCTTGTTTTTACGGCGAGTCACCACCTCAAACCTCTCTCTCTCTCCCTCCCTCCCATACCCCTGTCCCCCTGCCCACACACACAGATACACACCCAAGTACTTAGCCTCAGGGACCAGCTTTTATATACATTCAAGACCTTTTTTATAGATGCTAACTGGTACATGTAAAATGAAAGCCTTTTTATTGGATATTTTGTGTGTCCTGCTGTATCCAGAGCCCTGCGTTAATGGTAAAGCACAAAAAGATATTATCATAAAACCTGAAATATGTTTACGTTGCATCATGACATAGACACAAACAAAACTCTATTTTCTTTCTTTCTCTCTCTCTCGCTCTCCCCCCCCCTCTCTCTCTTTCTCGCTGTCATCTCCATACATTAGTTCCCCTTCCACACCTTTAGTTGCTCAACACAGCCCTTCATTGACAGGCTCCTACTGTGAAATTTATGTCACATATTTAATATGGACATGGGAATGATTATCAAATCCATAGATGCCAGGAGAGTCCGATCTTCCCTAAATAATGGATGAGCCGAGGATGTGACTCAATTTGTGAGCAGCAAAGAAAGACAAGGCGGGAGGAGAGGCATCGACATGAACCCCCCCCCCCCCCCCCCGCTCAGCCCCCGTCTCTGTCTCTTCTCTCCGGAACGTCATTATTCTGGTCGATCTTTTCTCCCCTCACTTGACATCATTCAATGTAATCATCCTTCAATAAAAAAAACCTGCTCGTAATAAAAGGAGCAACCTGGGTCAATACATAGAATATGGAGAAGGATGACCTCTCGTGTGAGACAGGGTATAAATGGGCTGCTTCATCAAAGTGGATAGGCCTCTAGTTACTTTAGAAGGACTTCGACCATAGCCCCAGTTATCATTACGGTTACCTTGTGTATCATCAGTGTTTGTGTTGGGTGAATATGAGGAAGAAGGATGGCTGCATTAATGAATCAATGGGCTAATGAAGCAGCCATTGTGCTGCTTTATTGACACACGTTGAGGAGACTCTACGACTGCAGCATTCAGCATCTCTGCAGGGGATGATGGACTTTCATGTCACGTGACCAATCGCACCTGTCTATATAAGGCAAAACGGGAAGTGAGATGGCTTTCCCCACGATTCCTTCATTTTCTTCAAATGAAGGAACTTAGTTTCCTACATTTGAAATGCAACCTCATTTCTAAGAGTCACGATGAAAATGCTGTGTCACCCGKGATTCTGGTGTAACATTTTCAGCTATGAATCCTATGTGTGGCTTTGTTATTTATCAAAATGTCGTGTGAGTATTGGAATCCATTCTAGGCTTTGATAAAAGTGTTGTGTACTTCAGTAAAGCCACAGTAGAGACGATGTTTAGAATTGATAGCCACAGTTTTTAGTCGTCTGTAGTAGCGACCGTCATAATAATGCTGTACAAATTGAGATGAGAAGATCAGGAAAAACTTTTGATCAGGAAAACAAACATCGTGTCATGTTGTGTTACGTAGGTTAATGGTGTGTTTCTACCATTCTTTCACCGAGTTGCAACCTTGTCCTTTACAAAACGACAAAAGAGCCTTTTCTGGGCTTGGTAAGGGTTCGGAGGTCAAATTAGCTGACATCAGGGTAATTTTCTGGAGACGACACGCAGAGTTGCTGATTATCCCTGAGCTAGCTTCATTTTTGTTTATCAAAAAATGCCTAATTGCTTTTTTTACGAGTAGAAAAAGATTACAAGTTAATAGGAGAAACTAAATAAACAGAATGCAATTGCACAAAGCTGTAGTAAGATGGTAATTAATTGGGCCACCCCTGAGCTAATTAGCTAATATAAAGAACAGAATGAGGTAAAAAAGAAGTTAATGAAGCTTAATGTAACTGATACTCTGATGGGAAGTCACTCTAATGAATTATGAATGTGTGAGTGAGAAAATTAACTTTCAATACTTACAACTTGTGTGTTATATGGGCGTCTTGATGGGTAACACAGTTTAAAAACGCAGATACACATTTGAATATAATGCGATGATACGTTTAGAATGGGCCATAACTCTCTTACCATATCCCGTCTGATATGAAAATGGAAATGGTACATTACTGACTTCGAGAAGGGCCTGGGCAAATGACCAAATCATAAGCCATGGAGGGCCAAGATATACCCAGCAGAGAGTGTAGTTCTTGGGTGTAGGTGTCTGAGGTGGTCTTCTGGGTCTGGAGGGGGGTTATGGTCTGGAGGTCCATCTGACTTAAACAGAGTAGGGAGGGGTACTCATCAAGCCAATCTCTATGCAGCCAGCCAGTGTCCGACACTAAGGCCTATGGTTAAAGCTCCTGTCAGGCCACCGAGTGACAGGCCTTTTGACCCCAGTCACAGCTCTACCAGCTGGGTCTCCCTCATCCCCTTACAGCTCTCTCTCTTTCACACACACACCACACACACACACACACACACACACACACACACACCACACACACAACACACACACACACACACACCACACACACACACAACACAACACACCACACACACACACACACACACACACACACACCACACACACACACACCACACACACACTGAGTTTACAAAACATTAAGAATACCTGCTCTTTCCTTGACGTAGACTGACCAGATGAATCCAGGTGAAAGCAAGATCCCTTATTGATGTCAATTGTTAATCCACTTCAATCAGTGTAGATGAAGGGGAGGAGACAGGTTAAAGAAGGATTTTGAAGCCTTGAGACAATTGAGACATGGATTGTGTATGTGTGTCATTCAGAGGGTAAATGGGCAAGACAAAAAAAAGTACCTTAGAACGGGGTATGGTAGCAGGTGCCAGGCGCACCGGTTTGTGTCAAGAATGGCAACGCTGCTGGGTTTTTCACACTCAACAGTTTCCCGTATGTATCAAGAATAGTCCACCAACCACAGGACATTCAGCTAAGTTGACACAACTGTGGGAAGCATTCATATCAACATAGGCCAGCATCCCTGTAGAACGCTTTTGACATCTTGTAGAGTCCACGGCCTCACACCACCAGCCCACCCCCCTTCTGCCCCCCTCAGCGTGGTCAAACACCTCAGATATCCATCCGTCCCTGGTCGAGTCTGTAAAGAAACCCCTTATTACTCCACCACGGTGACCTCACAAAGCATCACTTTACGCCTCAGGTCTCTCAATAGGTTCKCCATGACATTTACTGTTGACGCGCAAGACCAAGGTTCATGGGTAATTTGAATGAAATGACAGAATCCAGCTTGCGAGTGGGGGGGTGGGGTGGGGGTAATCAGGTAATTGCAGAGGCCAGCGGAGGTAGCGTTGCTCACTGCTTTAGACTGACTTGTAGAGACTTCACTTGACGACGTGTGCTTTTGTGAGCCGAGCGGGACGTTAATGAGTGACGAGACAGGAATATTCCCCTCCGGAGAATTAGTGTCATATTACATAAATCAGTGTCGACAAACGTCACATCTTCCCTCGGTAGTTGTTTTTTTCTTCATCGCTTGACACGGTTCATTTGTCAGTCAGGCCTGATGCACGCGAGCAGGGAAAGTGGTCTGTGTAATAGATCCACCGTGCAGTGCATACAGTGCGTCCAGCTATAGTAGTAAGGAATGCTCTGAAAACAAACTTAAACAAAATGTGACAAAACAAGTGTTACAGGGTTAACACTATTGACCAGCTTTGCTCATCACTGATATTCTTAGTGGATGGATCAATTCATTAGATCTGAAATATGAGCTCATTGACGATCTAGTTTGTTGSTAATTGTGTCTGATCAAGGAGCTAGCAAGATTATATATCCTGCTGACGTCTGTTCAGAGCTGCTATATTGACCAGACCACCCCATAGCATACTGTTCTATAAGCTTGAGTATCTTCTAGCTCTTCAGCTCAAACAGAAAGCTTATATATGAAACTCTGCTTCTGACCTGTTGCGAGGCGTGTTGAATGCTCGGTGGCAACAATTTACCCCCTAATACGCAACCGCTTCAACTCCACCATAGATATATTGAAGACTGGTTCACACATACACAGACAAGCAAGCACACATCAGAAGGGAGAGAGACAGACAAAGGCACAGAAATGAATGGATTGTGTGTTTATGTGCGTGTGCACGTTCGCGTGCCTGCGTGTGTGTGTGTGTGTCTGTGTGTCTGTGCGTGCATTGACCTCCTTATCTGAAGCTATATCCTGTAGTAGAGGGTCAAGGCAGAGGTGTGAGCATAGGTGTCCAATGACAGATTGATGAGCCTTTGCCTATGGGGCCAAAGCAGGTCAACACTGGTTTCATATACACCTCTCACACAATATGGAAACATGATAGGTCAAATACAGGTTTAAGTGCCTTTTAGTTTTCTTTCTCCTCCTCCACTCCAACAWATCTGTGTGGTGTTTGTGCTCAACAGCCTCCATAATGGAAAAACTATTGCAGAAGCATTTCTCTGTTGGCAAAGGTCAAGAGGTCATCGCTGATGTCACTCTCAAAGTAACCAGTGGCAAATAGGTCCTGACATGTGCTCCCTAATAGAAGAATAAGAGTGGATATCTCCCCTGGCGTTCAGACTGATAAGCCATAGAGAAGAATATGTGAGACATAGAGGAGCAGTTTCCACTGGGTTCGGCTTTTGGGAGACCAGTATCAGCTGTCGTATTAAGGTATAAATAACGGTGGTGGAATTTCACTCGACTTAAAGAACCAACAATTAGCTTGTTATGACTATTGAAAACGAAAGCAAACCGTGCGTTTAAAGGGTCATACCATACCCTCTAATGTGTTACTATTACGTTATCCCTTGAAATACAGGGTAACATTCTTGCTAAGCAAAGTGCAGTTTTCTTTTTATGTGCAAATGATTGCATTGGGGGCTTGCTGACTCAGTCTCGGAGGTCAAATAGTATCTGCATCAGAGACCACACAAACAAATGCAGCATTACTGACAGGCTCCTCTTCTCAGATTGATATATTTTCTATACAAGTGACACCCCTTCCCCTTCCCATCATTTCTCCATCTTATCCCATCCCTCCGTTCTTCTCCCATCCCTCCCTTCTTCCTCTCCTTCCCCTCCTCCCTTCATTCCCTTTTACCTCTGCCCCCATCCCTCCCCTCTCCCTCTCCTTCCTTCCATCCATCCCTCCCTTCTCCCTCTCTTCCCATCCTTCCTACGTTCCCATCTCCATCCCCACTGTCAGGGAAAAACGAATACCTCTTGTTCTGTGTCAGAGGCTTGTTGTTGAACATGTGATTTGTTAACGCATATCAATACCAACATCCCAGTCAAACACAGATTTGCTTGGTTGTTTGTCTCCCACAGGCATGCAAGATGCTGCAATGTGGCATGACTATTCCCCTCTCTGGCCTATCTGGTCTCCCTCTTTCACAGAACTCTGCATTTTATCAAAATGATTTATTTGGTAGGCTGTGTTAAGAACTGTGTATGTTAGAAGGGGTGAAAGGAAACTGGCAACCATAGAATGATTTAAGAAAGCATGACTCGTAATCTCTCTGTCCCTACCATATCACATGGAGAATACTGCCACCTCTCTCTCTGTATCTATCTCTCTTGYTCCATCTCTCAGTCTTTCTCCTTCCATCTCTGTATCTGTCTCCCTCTCGACTCCAGCGGTCAGAGAGCCGATGACTGAGCGAGCAGGAGACTGGGGTTTTCTGATGGAGTTACACCCCACAAATGGAGTCAATCAAGGGCCGGGTGAAAAATTCATTTTCTGACAGGGGTGTCAGCAAGATCGCCAGACCCCCATGACAACAAATCCATAGCGCTAGCTGAAAAGGAGAGAGAAAAAAAGGGTAAGAAATCCTGACAGGGTGTAAAACAGGAATCCTCTCTGTGGATTCCCCGGCGATCAGAGCCTTTACCTTTCAGCTGTCCATAACACAATTTCATACCAATTATTACCCCCAGTGAGCATGTGACAGGCTGGCGTGTTGGCGGCCACACCGCCTGCATCCCAGTAATCCCAAAATGAAGGATTGGAAGGAAGTGTTGCAGTGATTTGTGACAAAGTAACTGAACACAGACGGCCTTATTTAGCAACGTGAGAGTAGTTTGTTTTCATGCTTATGATCGCTGGTGACACTCTCTCCGCCTTGATTTGATGCATATGGGTTTAGTTTTGCCCCTAGCCAGTACACACACTCTCAGCTTACTAAGGGCATCACCATTCATGGTGTAAATTGAAAAATAGTTGTAGGGTGTCCATTTGGGTATTTGCTATGTTTAAATCAATAGTTTTTCTGGAGAGCAATCCTTTGTGGTTAAAAACCTTCAATATATGGTTATAGGGCCGTGATTGTCATCATTATGTCCATTTCATTATCAAATGCAATCTTTATGGTATGTTACCCATTCAGTACTATATGTTTTAAACTGCACAAGCAAAGGCTTTACAGACTATAGAAATGCTTACTTTGTGTGACACTCTCCCGTAACATCCCCTACCCAACCCCTTCCACAGTAATTTCTCCAATTCCAAAGCTCTTTAAGCCCCCCCCCCCCCACCCGTTGTATTTACTCCTCATCAATGTGTCACCTTGTTCCRACGCGGCAGGAAGTCGACTTAATGCAATGGCGAGGTTAAGAAAACACTGGCGTGGCTGGTGACGGATGGCCTGTCAGTGTTCACGCACACAAAAGTTTAGAAATTTGATCCACCTGTCATCTCGCCTGTGATTATGAATCTCTTCCTCTGAAGTGCCCTGGTCCTTTCAGACTCAGTCTAGCATGGCCTCTCGATGGTGGGCCTCTCTCTCGCTCTTAAACTCATAGCATTTGTGACATGGATGAGAGAGCAAACTTCAAATCAGCGCAAAGGAGATGGAAACCCCCAGCTCATCTTAATGTAAACAATTAAGCCCACCAAAATAGTTGTCTCTTCAGAGAGAGAGAGAGAGAGGGGCCTAGACACAGAGCGAAGCTGTATTCTGATTTCAATTACAGGAGTCATACATTTACGAATTGCGTCGGTCTAATAATACCCAGCAAAACTCGATCTTTCCTAATTATATTTACATGGAGTAGCTAGGCCACGTTCCTTGGAGGTATTAACTCGTTTACTGCACCGGGGTCACATTATAAAGACATTATGTTCTGTTGGAAGAGATTTACAGGGAACAATCCAGGCAAACGCAACATTTCCTGCGTAACGTTTGTTTGGCTGTTTACGACAATGGAAATGCCTTAAAAAGCAATCCTACACATAAACCTGTAAATTAATAAAAATCTAGATAAACATTTTAGGAGCTTGGGTAGTTTATGAACTCAGATATTTGTCTGGTTATCTTTCTCTTTTTTTCTTGTTTCTATCATTTTTATCCCCAGGAGAGGATGCTGTGAACACAAAAGGAATGGAAGTGTTTTTTTTATCTTTAACCTCCTGCTGAACTACAGATGACCCTGCTAGCAACTCCTGAGTCAACTGCATTAGCTTTAGGGTGGTCAGACTAAACGTTGAGGGGAAGGAGGGGTCGAAAGGGGGGCCAGGAGATTTTTCATGCTGTCCATTACAGTTGTTTAGTTTAGGGAGGTTAACTCAGTGACTTTATATCAGTTTTAACTGCGAATCACATCAGCCCAACTGGTCTTTCACTTATGCACAAAGTAACGATGTTACTTCTCTTTTGCATATTCTACATGATGGGAAAAGAGGAGAGAAAAGGGGGATATCCAATAATTGACCATTCGCCACAACCCCCTTGGTTACTGTTGCAACCTCGGACACCATTTTTCCCGGGATGCCCAATTCCTCACAATGATCTCAAACTGTGTTTCTAAAACACAATGAAATKAAACACAGAAAACCCTGAGCTAATCACGGAATTCTTGGGTATGTTGTGGTGTACTGTCATTACAATTGCTTCACAGTAACCTGATAAAATGCTGTTTGTAGTGTAGCTAGCCACTGAATGGCTCGGAATTCACTGTCAGCATGCAGTCAAAGCTATAACCTCTTTTGGAGCTAACTAGTGCTCTCAAATAGTATCCTGATGTCGACAGCAGATGGGAGTTGTACACATAACATTGCTAACTTAGCTAGCAAACAAGCTATATTAAGTGGCTAGGTAGCTAGCGTTAGCAGCGTTTGCAGCATTTCGCTACACCCTAAATAACATCTTCTAAACAGATGTATGTGACCAATAAAACGTTATTTTATTTGGTCAATGAGACAGAGCTAGCTAACCAGCTGAGCACACAAACAATGTAACAAAAGTGTAATTTTTGATTCGAAAAACACCCCATCAACATACTCTGCATCTCAGGAATTACAGTTGCAAGTACTCCTGCTGCACTGCTCAACTATTTAGCAATTTAAACATTTGTTTTTTTACGAAAACTCACAGTTTTTGCCATAGCCCTCACTGGCTTTCATGCGAATTAAACATGAGCTTGTCCGAAGTGTTGCTATTCATTGCAGCGCTGCGATTGGCTTAAAGGAAGGGTCAATTGCTTTACAGAAATCTGCAAATGACTGTGAAATATATGAATATGGCATATTACGTGCAGCAGCATAATTCTAAGAGAAACATTTGTACTTTTAACTAGTTTCCTACAACAGACTTTGTAAGACTTTTTTTTGTAAAACATGCTGTACTTATTTTATAGCAAGTACATTTTTTTCAACTAAGCCCTGACAAATAGAGATTTGTGGAGGTTATCTTTTTGAAATGGAGGTTGAAGTTATATTCCTGTGTTTGCCTGCTCACTTACAGATCTCCAACTGCTGGACCCTGGGAGCTCGTGGGCCGCTGCTGGGCCAGCTGCCCTCCTGGCTGGGCTGTCCGTGTGCCGTCCGTGTGTGGCCCGTGTGAGCATGCGCTGATACGAGCCTCCATGGGGGGCTGATGGGACTGCCGAGGCTGGGCCAGAGAGGACGCAGATGCCTTAAATGACTTGACACCATGGGACTAGGAAAGCACGACTCGGGAGTAAATCAACCATTCTTGAAGGACATAACTGTGAATGTAATGATAGGATGTTGTGGATCTTAAAAAATATAAGAGAGTGAGGATGAGAGGATCAAATCCCCTTGTGGGGTGTAGCTTGAGTGAGAGTATCTTTGTCGTGACCTCTATTATTGAAGAGGAGAGAGATGACAAAGTAACCATGATTCTTCCTAAAGAAACAGAAATTGTATGTCAGGTCATGTCCTGCCTAAACTTTTTGAATAACCAATGTCATTGTGAAAATGCAAACAATTTAGCAAATCATTGTCCCTACCCCTGCATCTAAATGTGCCCCATGGTGTGGACAATAAGCTCATGTTCAACCTTGATTCCAGGGAGGGAAGGAACTGTRTAATATTAAATCCAGCACTGCCATAAAGTATTCAGTAAGCGTTTTGAAATCGAATAMATTTTTTTGCCAAAGAGTTAAATGACCACTCTCTTATGAACCTAGTTTAATAAATGAGCTGCAAATCAATTCTCATTATGCCTAATTAATCCACAGTTGAGAAGGGAATTATACTTTTCCCCTCTAACTAGGCTTTTACCTTGTATACCTTTGAACCAGGGTGATCCCATTTAGTCCTGCTTGACTGTTCCTAGCAGAGGTGCACATGATGGGCCCTGTACCTAACTGGTAGCCCGGTGCCCATGGTACTRGATCAACAGAAGGCCTCTCATTAGATACTAATTCATTTGGAAGCACTGGGACCACAATATCATTATCAACGCAGTGACTTGCCAACGTATTGAGCAGAATGGGCACCTCAGTCTGATGGRCAAAAACGCATCAGGATTTCAATGGGCATACAGATAATAAAAAGTGTTGCTTTCTAACATTTAGGTTACATCCTCTTCAGTGAGTCTGTGTAGAAGGAAGCAAGTCGTGGCTGAGAAAAAGCTTGCTATTGCCCCAGTACATTAGAACATGAGACCCAGGGCATGTGGTGGCTCCTCTATCTACCGGTCTTCCTTAATCTATTATAGTCCTTGTTATTTGGATTGGGTGTAACTGATACCATTTCAGAGCTTTGATTTGTCATATTCAAGTAAAATTATCACTTACAATTTGTGAACAAATCTGATTTTTTTCTCACAGAAGTTGTTGGAAAACAGCTGAAAATASTTTTGGGCATAAATGGATACTTTTACATGCAATCTTTCATTTTTCTTTGTTTTATATGAAACCAATCAAAATATACAGGCMCAAAAACATCTTATAACGAGGGTATGCATATGGAGTTTGGCTAGCTAGGACAGATGAGACGTTGACTGTAGCTAATGTAGCTCACCAAAAATAGCAGATTCCTTGTGAAAGGACGGACGACATTACACTTTCCAGGGAGAATAACACGTTACCTAAGTTAATATATAAGTGGTGTGATAGGTCAAAGTTGTATTTATGTTGTTGTGGCCCTTCATGGATACTATTGATACATCCCTGAAAAGAACAGCATACAGCCTTTGCTATCTTTAATTGGATGCAAATGTGACTGACTCTCACAAACAGAATCAAAATTGATATTTTATCATAGTAAACCACTGGACAATGGAATTATGCACTTGGAGAACAATTTAGCTAAATCATCTTTCCATTATTTATTTAGTGCTAGCTAACAATAGCTAGCCAGCTTCTGCTAGTAAGTCATGAAAAGATGATTTAGCTAAAAAGTGCATAATTCAATCTCAATTTTGATTCTGTTTGTGAGAGTCAGTGACATTTGCATATTTATGCATACAGTAATAGTTTAAATCATTGGTATTTCAGTGAAGAAGTGACTTAAATAGTAATTTTTCACTCTCTTCTGATCATTGGATGTGTGCCTAACCATATCCTATTTAGACTGAAACACTCAGTGGACTCTCAAGGTTATGGGATACTAATTTTAGCTATGTAAAACTGGAATTGGTTCCACATTACATTTTGGGCTTTTGGTGTATACCTTTGAATGACTAAGCCATGGTGTGTAAAAGGTTGTGAAGGTCAGTCCATCTGTCTGCACAGGTCAGTGCACCGCATAATGTTCCTCTAAAATATCCTGTCGTTCTCCTCTCTTTCTTTTGTGTTTTGACACACAGTCATTGGGACTGTTTTGATCTTGCCCATGTGTCCCGCGGGAGAGTGTTCAAATTGGATTTTTTTTCTTCTGGGTGTTAGGCGTGGAAATCACCCAGCTCTGGCCTGACTCCTCACCACACTACACTCCCCGTCTCTCTTGACCGGCACATAGGGAGTTCACATAACACTCAAACACACTCACTACCACAGTTCACGTAGAAAACACAAACTCACAAGCACACACATACTCACAGTAAATCAGTGAAACATTCCTGTTCTAGCTCTTTCTCCCAACAAAGTATCCACGCTTTCACGATCACAACCTCATGTACCACTGACAGCTTTACACAAACACAGAGAGACAGGCGAAGTGCATAGTGTAGGTGATCTGGTGGGACGGGAGAGAAAGAAATAGAGCCAAAACGAGTCCCTTTAACTTTTTAAAGGCTTTTCGGCATTTGTTCTGCACACTTACCGACACAAACTCCAAGGGGCCGCAGTGACTGGGGTCCCATTTCAGGGGCCCAGCATGGAGCCTGCGAGCTCGTCAGCTGTAAAATGAGAGCGCCAGAGAGCGCCAGTGTGAAAATGGATTAGCCTCGCTGAGATAAGGGGAGCCCTCAGCGAGTCATGCATGCCTTCAATGGGGGAAAAGAAACACTGGACAAATTGTTTTTGGTACATTAAGTAACTGTTACTTTATTTCACAGATGGAAAACAATAACACAGGCTCCCAGGGTTGGAACCACCGCGGCATGGAAGAATGGGAGTGAGAGAGGGAGCTTTGGCTATTGAGCTCCATATTCCCCCCCTTTCTTTATATGCAAAGTGATTTTGTTGAGGACTTTTGACTCCAAGAATTCAACAGATTGTCATTTATCATCATATGCTATATTTGTCAAAGTGTCTGGCGGGGAGTCAACAGGCTACTGAGGGAAATCATACGGAATATCCATGTTAATAAAAATAAAATAAAAAGCCCTAACTGTTTCCAGTCAGCAAACGGGCAAGGGATTTTTCAATTAATAAGCGTGCTGCCGCACCAGGGCCTCCCAAATTAAATGAGTGTGTCAGATCCTGGATGATTTATACATTTGGACTGATCTAACAGCTCGGCGGAACAGCTATGACACCCTGACAAGCTAACAATGGATATGAAAAATGAGCCAATACCACAGCGCTAAATCTGAGACGTTCAAAGCCAAATTCAACGCACTTGTGGTGGAGACCAAACCTCACACATACTTGGGAATATAATGAAAAGAAAGTGGGGGGAGAAAAAAAAAAATCCCCACAAGATTCTTCACACTATTTTAGCTAAATCATTCATTGTTTATATGAATTGATTGATGGAGACAAATTGGTCGAAGTGGAGCGTGTGGAGCGTCCTTCGCCTTTCTGATGCATTTTTTTGGTGGCTGTGGAGAAGCACATCACTTTACTACTAAATGAGGTATCAGGCCTATTGCTTAGGCKTTGACGAAATGGGAGAATGTCAAACCGGGTTAGTGCCAAGGTGCTTTTCAAAACAYCACAATGCMGCATCTACTTATATCTAYAACTGAAAAGGGGTTACTTCAAAACACCTTGTTTGAATGGGGACTTTATTGGACGAGAAAAACAAATACATATGCTGGAATTGGAAATTATTCCATTGAATCCACATACCTTTGATGCACCTGAATAATAGAAGGTGGGTGATTAAGATTGCAAATAACATAACAACGGTATAAAGTCAAACACTTGAAATACAAACATTTTCATTTACCTCTGGATAAATGATCTAGCACAGCAACTTGTTGTGGTAAGCAGTGCTAAGCAGTGGTAACTTGGATGTAGTAACAGACGCAAACATGGATAGGCAAAAGCATTGGCGCTTTCTCTTGCGTTGTCCTTTTCCCCTCACTTTCTCCGCCGTCTGATGAAAAACTGCATTTTGTTTTCGTTCTCAGAGCTCAGCAGATTTAGAGGAAACAATTACCAGTCCAGTGATCTCTGCTTCCCGCGTCCCACTGTTAAACGCTCACCGCCCTGAGGTATGCTCTGGAAATGATACAGTTTTAAAGGGGTTACATTTCATCGTTTTCTTTATCCTCTCTCATTCCCTCTCTCTCTGCTCATTCAGAGGTTTTATATCACAAAACTCCACCATTTTTTTTTTTGATGGGGCGAAAAAGAGAAAAAAACAATAAAGATTATGAAAAGCCCATCTTCACAGAACATTAGACATGGCCAAACAACCTACAGCTATGATAGGATATATCAAAACTGACATGTAATAGTTGATTGCTGATCGCCTATTGATTGAGCTATATTTCACAAGGATAGCCCAGGCTCATACTAGCCCTCTGCACATCACACCAGAGCCAGCAGAACCTAGTAGAAGAAAGTAGACTCACTCAAAAATTATTTTAGGAAAATTGGACATGAAGTGCTCTATTAAATATACACTATATATACAAAGTATGTGGACACCCTTTCAAATTAGTGGATTCGGCTATTTCAGTCACACCCGTTGCTGACAGGTATATCAAATCGAGCACAAAGCCATGCAATCTCCATAGACAAACATTGGCAATAGAATGGCCTTACTGAAGAGCTCAGTGACTTTCAATGTGGCACCGTCATAGGATGCCAGCTTTCCAACAAGTCAGTCCGTCAAATTTCTACCCTGCTAGAGCTGCCCTGGTCAACTGTAAGGGCTGTTATTGTTAAGTGGAAAAATCTCGGAGCAACATTGGCTCAGCAGCGAAGTGGTAGGCCACACAAGCTCACAGAACGGGACCACCGAGTGCTGAAGTGTGTAGTACATAAAAACTGTCTGTACTCGGTTGCAACACTTACTACCGAGTTCCAAACTGCCTCTGGAAGCAACGTCAATACAATAACTGTTCGTCGGAAGCCACATGAAATGGATTTCCATGGCCGAGCAGCCACACACAAGCCTAAGATCACCATGCGCAATGCCAAGCGTCGGCTGGAGTGGAGTAAAACTCAACGCCATTGTACTCTGGAGCAGTGGAAACGCATTCTCTGGAGTGATGAATCAAGCTCTACCATCTGGAAGTCCGATGGACGAATCTGGGTGTGGCGGATGCCAGGAGAACGCTACCTGCCCCAATGCATACATGTAAAGTTTGGTGGATGAGAAATAATGGTCTGGGGCTATTTTTAATCGCCCATCATCAGTGCCCGACCTCACTAATGCTCGTGGCTGAATGGAAACAAGTCCCCACAGCAATGTTCCAACATCTAGTGGAAAGCCTTTCCAGAAGAGTGGAGGCTGTTATAGGAGCAAAGGGGGACCAACTCCATATTAATGTCCATGATCATTTTCTTATTTTATTTTGAATTTCAAGACCCCTTAAGATATCCATTTTTTTTCAAAACTATTGCACCATCGAGAGCATCCTGACTGGTTGCATCACTGCCTGGTATGGCAACTGCTCGGCCTCCAACCGCAAGGCACTACAGAGGGTAGTGCGAACGGCCAGGTACATCACTGGGGCCAAGCTTCCTGCCATCCAGGACCTCTATACCAGGCGGTGTCAGAGGAAGGCCATAAAAATTGTCAAAGACACCAGCCACCCTAGTCATAGACTGTTCTCTCTGCTACCGCACGGCAAGTGGTACCGGAGCGCCAAGTCTAGGTCCAAGAGGCTTCTAAACAGCTTCTACCCCCAAGCCATAAGACTCCTGAACATCTAATCAAATGGCTACCCAGACTATTTGCATTGCCCCCCTCCCTCTTTTACTCTCTGTTGTTATCATCTATGCATAGTGACTTTAATAACTCTACCTACATGTACATATTACCTCAACTAACCGGTGCCCCCGCACATTGACTCTGTACCGGTATTGTTATTGCTATTGTTATTTTACTGCTGCTCTTAAATTACTTGATACTTTTGTTCCTTATTCTTAACGGTACTTTTTTTAAACTGCATTGTTAGTTAGGGGCTCATAAGTAAGCATTTCACTGTAAGGTCTACACACTGTAAGGTCTACATTCGGCGCATGTGACTAATACAATTTGATTTCATTTGATTTTAGATGCAGCCCATGCAAAAAAAAATCTGATATCTCTAGTTTAAACACAGATTTTTGTATTACATTAATTCGATTTCTGTGTAGGCTAAGGGAAACTGCATTTTTATTTCAATTACCATGATGAGAGCAACAAAATTCAATAATTCTGCTGCAGGTATTGCAGTACAGCTTAGCTGTACATTTGGAGTTCACCTTCTTTGACAGTGTTTTTTTTCTAATGGAATACAGATGAGAGGGAAATAGTGTGGCTGATGAGGGAAAGGAGAAAGAGGGAAGACTGCTGCATCGGTAAAAAGAGAGAGAGCTACTACAGAAAAGACGGAATGATTATTTGTAGATGGTAATGTAGGCCTATGACGAGAGAGCGAGAGAGAGAGGTTGAAACAGATCCCCTTTCAATATGCTTACACCACAAAACATCTCACATTTGTAACCGGCCGTTTAACTGTGTTGAAAATGTCAAATTGGGTTATGATCAAACAGAATGACCTCTGTAGTGTAGATCATCAGCAACATGCCTCTGCTCACAAAGTGGACAGGGAAGGGAAAAAGGCAGAAAAAAAGAAAGGAGGAATGAATAAACAAGAGAGAGAGAGGCTGACAGTGAGAGAGTAAAGGCACTTGAGCATCAGGCAGAAAGGCCCAGGCAGGCAGCAGCGCGGCCGAGACCCAGAGTGATTGAATGATCCCATTTCTAGGCTCTTTGTTAGACAACAGGCAGCATCGTATGAAGATTGATACAGAAGTGCTCGGCTTGGTTTGCTGGATCATCAAACGGATTGATATTATACTCCTTCTTTGGATGAAGACAAAGTAACTGTTATCATACTCAATACAAGGGCTTGTCAGAGGCAGAAAATCATCCCTTGTGACCGGTTATGGAACCGTTGCGCCGACTGTCATGGGAATTTATCTGGGAGATGCCTCCACTGTCTGCGTCACGCTCTCGTGTTTATATAGCAGTACCGTAAAGATCTTAGCCAAAGATTGAATTACAGAGCCATGCTAAGGATGCCATTTATTTCACTTCTATCATGCCGGGTCCCCCTGGAACTGTAAATCCCTGATCTCCTTATCAGCAATGTTTATCATCACGCCATCACATTTCATTCATTGTGATATTAAGTTAACATGTACATCCACACGATTTGTGTTTTTTTTTAAATCTTAGACTGAAGAATGCACTACCCCTGAGATAGGTCTATCTGTACCGGACTTCTATATATCAGTAACAATATGGTCGAAATCATGATAAAACACATCACCTACCCAATAAAATGGGATGGCATCACCAATGAACACATTGAGGGTATACAAAATATAGCCTTGGAACAGGTGAGGCACTAAAGTGACACCCCTCCAAGGACACTTCGTGAAATTGAGCTGTTGAATACCGTACAAAATTAATGTGGTTAGATGTTGGACACCATACCTGAAAAGCATAAAGCAGACTGAGTAATATTGTTCTGTACTACTTGCAGGCAGCTAACTCGTCAAAGGTCCACCCCCCACTCTCTCAGCTCATAGTGGTAATGACCCCAAGAACCATATGACATTATGGGTCATGCTGTCTTATGAGTTGGAGTATGCTGGCTCTTCTAATATAAGTGTGTGCTTCTCTCTCTGGAACAGTTTTATGCACACTGTAAAGCTGTCATTCACGTCTGCGCGTAACTTTCTCTCTCTCTCTCTCTCAAAGCCATGTCTGTGCAACACATAAATACAGGCAATAGCAATGGAGAAGCACTTATACATATTTCTCTTTCCATTCATCATGTTTATATGTACCTGCTAGAAAGCCGGAGTCACAGAAAGACTCATTACTTCACATGTTCATATTGAAATGATAAGGGAAGTAGGATTGGTTGGCCCAAGTCACTACCTTGCTTGTATTATATTAAATATTCTCAAGATGTCAAGTTCCGGTGTAAAAAAACCCCCCAAAAACTACTACTCTAACTTCCGCGATGCATACAAAGCCCTCCCCCCCTTCTGCAAATCCAACCACGACGCCATCTTGCTCGTCCCGGCTTATAGGCAGAAACTCAAACAGGATGTACCAGTGATGAGAACCTGGTCTGACCAATTGGAAGCCACGCTCCAAGATTGTTTTGATCATGCGGACTGGAATATGTTCTGGTCAGCCTCAGAGAACGACATTGATCTATACGCTGACTCTGTGAGTGCGTTTATAAATAAGTGCATTGTAGATGTCGTACCCACTGTGACTATTAAAACCTACCCTAAACAGAAACTGTGGATGGGTGGCGGCATTCGTAAAAAACTGAAAGCGCAATCCTCTGCATTTAACCATGGAAAGAGGTCTGGTGATATAGCTGAATATGAACAGTGCAGCTATTCCCTCTGCAAGGAAATCAAGCAAGCAAAATGCCGGTACAGGGACAAGGTGGAGTCGCAATTCAACGACTCAGACACGAGACGTACGTGGCAGGGTTTACAGGAAATCACGGAATACAAAAACAAAAACAGCCACGTCACGGATACTGATGTCACGCTTCCAGACAAACTAAACACCTTCTTTGCCCAGCTTTGAGGATAATACAGTGACACCGTCGCGCCTCGCTAACAAAGACGGCGCCCCACCATCTCCTTTTCAGTGGCTCCATGGAACCGGACCGTGGACCGTCGCTGGAGGTTCCGGACTGCAGACCGTCTCAGGAGGTTCCATATTGTGGACCGTCTCAGGAGGTTCCGGACTGTGGACCGTCTCAGGAGGTTCCGGACTGTGGAACATCTCAGGAGGTTCCGGGCCGTGGATCATCACTGCAGGCTTCGTGCCATGGATCATCACTGCAGGGTTCGTACCATGGATCATCACTGGAGGCTTCGGGCCATGGATCACCACTGGAGGCTTCGGGCCATGGATCATCACTGCAGGCTCCGGGCCATGGATCATCACTGCAGGCTCCGGGCCATGGATCATCACTGGAGGCTTTGGGCCAAGGATCATCACTGGAAGCTTTGGGCCATGGATCATCACTGGAGGCTTCGGGCCATGGATCATCACTGGATGCTCACTTTAGCCCGGCAAGTGCAGGGCGCTGACACAGGACGCACTGGGCTGTGCAGGCGCACTGGAGATACCCTGTGTAGAGCTGGCGCAGGCTATACTGGGCCGTGGAGGCGCACTGGAAGTCTGGAGCGTAGAGCTGGCACAACCCGTCCTTGCTGGATGCTCACTTTAGCCCGGCAAGTGTGGGGCGCTGGCACAGGACGCACTGGGCTGTGATGGCGCACTGGCGACATAGTGCGTAGAGCCGGCGCAGGATATCCTGGACCGAGGAGGCGTACTGGAGACCAGGAGCGCTGAGCCGGAACAACCCGTCCTGGCTGGATGCTCACTTTAGCTCGACACGTGCGTAAAGCAGGCACAGAACGCACCGGGCTAAGGGTGCGCACTGGAGGCACGGTGCGCAGAACCGGAAAACATGGTATCTGAACCGTGACCAACTCCTCATCATAATTACAGGGAGTTGGTTCTTGTTCCCACCTTTGCTCCGCTCGGCACCCCGTGTGCCCCCCGCAAAAAATGTGGAGGCTGCCTCTCGGGCTTCCGTCGTCTCCTTGATTCCTGGTTTCGTCGCTGTTCCTCTCTCGCTGCCTCCGCCTGCTTCCATGGCAGGGTCTTGTCCCCTGCCATAACCTCCTCCCATGTCCATGATGTCCTCCAGTCACTTTTCTCCCGGGCCTAGGATCCCTGCTCCTCCTGCTCCTCCTAAGCATACATCTTATTTTATTTGAGATGAACACCAAAAAAACAACAAAAGATAAACGAACGTAACGTTCTGCAGGCTACACAGGCACTGACAAAATACAAGATCCCACAACTGAAGGTGGGAAAAAGGGCTGCCTAAGTATGATCCCCAATCAGAGACAACGATAAACAGCTGCCTCTGATTGGGAACCATACTAGGCCAACAAAGACAGACAAACTAGAATGCCCACCCAAATCACACCCTTACTTAACCAAATAGAGAAATGAAAAGGCTCTCTAAGGTCAGGGCGTGACAGGAGGTGAGGGCACTCGGAGTGTGGTGTCAGGAAAACAACACTGGGGGCAAACTACCTGCCCTCCATGACACCTACAGCACCCGATGTCACAGGAAGGCCAACAAGATCCTCAAGGACAACAACCACCTGAGCCACTGCCTGTTCATACCGTTATCATCCAGAAGGTGAGGTCAGTACAGGTGCATCAAAGCTGGGACTGAGAGATTGAGAAACAGCTTCTATCTAGAGAGTCTGCTGCCTACATTGAGACCCGATTACTGGACACTTTAATAAATTGATCACCAGTCACTTTAAACAATGCCACTCTAAATAATGCCACATTAATAATGTCAACATATCTTACATTACTCATATCACATGTATATACTGTATTGAGACCTAATCACTTTACACTTTAATAAATTGATCACTAGTCACTTTAAACAATGCCACGTCAGATAACGCCCCTTTAATAATGTTTACATATCTTACATTACTCATATCACATGTACATACTGTATTTTATACCATCTACTGCACCTTGCTTATGCCGCTCGGCCATTGCTCATCCGTACACTTATATGTACATATTCTTATTCACCCGTTTAGATTTGTGTGTATTAGATAGTTGTTGGGGAACTGTTAGATTGCTTGTTAGATATTACTGCACTGTTCAAACTAGAAGCACAAGCATTTCGTAACACTCGCATTAACATCTGCTAACCATGTGTATGTGACCAATAAAATTTTATTTGATAATGTAAAGAAGCTGAAATGTGGGGAATGGTAGGTGGCTTGTTTCAGCTAAACTCAGCAAAAAAAGAAACGTCCCTTTTTCAGGACCCTGTCTTTCAAAGATAATTTGTAAAAATCCAAATATCTTCACAGATCTTCATTGTAAAGGGTTTAAACTACGTTTCTCATGCTTGTTCAATGAACCATAAACAATTAATGAACATGCACCTGTGGAACGGTCGTTAAGACACTAACAGCTTATAGACGGTAGGCAATTAAGGTCACAGTTATGAAAACTTAGGACACTAAAGAGGCCTTTCCACTGACTCTGAAAAACACCAAAAGAAAGATGCCCAGGGTCCCTGCTCATCTGCGTGAATGTGCCTTAGGCATGCTGCAAGGAGGCATGAGGACTGCAGATGTGGCCAGGGCAATAAATTGCAATGTCCGTACTGTGAAACGCCTAAGACAGCGCTACAGGGAGACACGATTGACAGCTGATTGTCCTCTCAGTGGCAGACCACGTGTAACAACATCTGCACAGGATCAGTACATCCGAACATCACACCTGCGGGACAGGTACAGGATGGCAACAACAACTGCCCGAGTTACACCAGGAACGCACAATCCCTCCATCAGTGCTCACTGTCCGCAATAGGTTGAGAGAGGCTGGACTGAGGGATTGTAGGCCTGTTGTAAGGCAGGTCCTCACCAGACATCACCGGCAATAACGTCGCCTATGGACACAAACACACTGTCGCTGGACCAGACAGGACTGCCAAAAAAGTGCTCTTCACTGACGAGTCGCGGTTTTGTCTCACCAGGGGTGATGGTCGGATTTGCGTTTATCGTCAAAGGAATGAGCGTTACACTGAGGCCTGTATTCTGGAGCGGGATCGATTTGGAGGTGGAGGGTCCGTTCTGGTCTGGGTGCGGTGTGTCACAGCATCTTCGGACTGAGCTTGATGTCATTACAGGCAATCTCAACGCTGTGCGTTACAGGGGAAGACATCCTCCTCCCTCATGTGGTACCCTTCCTGCAGGCTCATCCTGACATGACCCTCCAGCATGACAATGGCACCAGCCATACAGTACTGCTCGTTCTTGGCATGATTTCCTGCAAGATAGGAATGTCAGTGTTCTGCCATGGCCAGTGAAGAGCCCAGATCTTAATCCCATTGAGCACCTCTGGGACCTGTTGGATCGGAGGGTGAGGGCTAAGGCCATACCCCCCAGAAATGTCCCGGAACTTGCAGGTGCCTTGGTGGAAGAGTGGGGTAACATCTCACAGCAAGAACTGGCAAATCTGGTGCAGTCCATGAGGAGGAGATGCACAGCAGTACTTAATGCAGCTGGTGGTCACAACAGATACTGACTGTTACATTTGATTTTGACCCTCCCTTTGTTCAGGGAGACATTGTTCCATTCATGTTAGTCACATGTCTGTGGAACGGGTTCAGTTTATGTCTCAGTTGTTGAGTCTTGTTATGTTCATACACATATTGACACATGTTAAGTTTGCTGAAAATAAATGCAGTTGACTGTGAGAGGACATTTTCTTTTTTTGCTGAGTATATTTGTATATTGTTCTAGATACCAGATCTGGGATAACTATAGTTTTAACTATGCTTTGTGGAAAGTAAAAACATTTTTGGGGAAACAAATAGTTACTTATGAGGTGACTACAACTATTTGAATACAGATGCCAAAACAAGTACCCATTTTTTTAACTATTTGATTAAATATTTCATGAAGTGTTTACTTTTTCAAAATTATTTGGAGAGTGGTATTCAGTATTGTGCAGTATTGGATTTACCACATGTTTGCAGTGTCACCCCCGTGACCATAGAGAGCTGTTTTTTCTTTATGTCGGTTAGGTCGAGGTGTGATTAAGGGTTGGGGGGGGTATCTAGGGGAATTATATACCTATGTTGGCCTGATTATGCTTCCCAATCAGAGGCAGCTGTTTATCGTTGTCTCTGATTGGGGTTCATATTTAGGTAGCCATTTTCCCCATTGTGATTTGTGGGATCTTGACTATGTTTGTGTGTAGTTGCTTTCTGCACTGCATGTAGCTTCACGTTTCGTTTATTAACTTTATTGTTTTTGTTCTTTAAGTTTCTCCTCCAAATAAAAGGATGTAGTCAGTAGTTTCCTTCCTCTCCGGCAACTGAGTTAGGAAGGATGCCTGTGTTTTTTCAGTGACTGGGTGTATTGATACACCGTCCAATGTGTAATTAATAACTTCACCATTCTCAAAGGGATTTTCAATATATTTTTTTACCCATTTAGCAATGGGCGCCCCTCTTTGCGAGGCATTGGGAAACCTCCCTAGTTTTTGTGGTTGAATCTGTGTTTGAAATTCACTGCTCTACTGAGTTAATTGTGTGTGTGGGGTACAGAGAGGAGGGAGTCAATCAAAAATCATGCTAAAGACTATTATTGCACACAGAGTGAGTCTATGCAACTTATCATATGACTTGCTAAGCAACTTATTATGTGACTTGTTTTTACTTCTGATTGTATTTATGTAATTTGTAAACATTTTGAAAAACATAATTCCACTTTGACATTATGGGGTATTCTGTCTAGGCCAGTGATAAAACATCTCAATTGAATCCATTTTAAATTCAGGCTGTAACACAATGTGGGAAATGTCAAGGTGTTTCACACCCCTTGAAATGTTCTAGAGGCGCTGTATTTCTAAAGGCCCTGTATGCAAATACCTTCAAATACCTGCAGTATTACATTTTCTGATACTGTAGATATTCAAAATACTTTATTTGAATATTAAAGAGAATAGTTGCCTTTTAGTTGAAACTCTATATGAACTAAAGTATACTGGACTGCCACAAGTATTTGAAAAGTTGGTATTTTCAAATAAACGACAAAATACTTTTTTTCTGTCTTGTTTTGAGTTGTTTTGACTCATGTCATGGCTATGCTAATATTGCAAGACATTTGCTAACCCTACAGCGGTGTATTTGAGAGACAAGTGCTTATTGTCCAACTATATCTATGTTTTCAATACAGAGTTAGAGACAAATCTAGTTTACATGTTGTCAATAATCCTTTAATTGTGAGCCAACCCCATCTGTTTTGCCCCAAAGTGGCGCATGCATCAGTTTTCTTAGTAAACACCCCACCCACCTATAGCAGTACAGAAGTACAGGTTACACTCACAGATAAAGGCTACACACACGCAAACATGCCCCCCACACACACACACACATACAGTATACAAAACAAACACATTTGCGCCAAGTGTGAAGTTTGAGAAGAGAAGTGTTGGCTAGTCTTGGCTTGTTAAGACGTTGACCCCCATGAGTGGGAATGACCTCTGTCGGTCAGGAGGCAGGCAGGCAAGCAGGATGTGTGTGTGTGTGTGTGGAGAGGGGAGGTTTGTGGATGAGGGTAGCAACTATCAGGGGACAAACATCTCCTGCCCCACAAAACCAGATGATCCATCTCCCTTTTTAGCTGGTGTCAGGAGTGTTTTGTGTGATGATGATTTGACGCTTGGCACTAGGTCCCCCTCTCCACCCCGCTCCACCACCACAATGAGCTATGACAGCCAGAGCTGCTGGGCTACAGCCACGGGAAAATAGCCTTGTCTCCATGGTGAGAACCAGCTCTGAACCTCTTCCATTCATCCATTTCACTTTACAACTTCATAACTAAGAACTATCATCTAGTAAAGACTCTTACAAGGAAAATCATTTCCCAAAACGAATGGTGTACGGAGGGACGTTTTCTGTTAACGAATCATAAAAATAGACTTCTATTTTGAGAGCACAGTCAGTTTAAATCAATAAACATGTTATTTTTTGATAAATGTGCGCCATAGCAGTGTGTTAATTTTGACGTTAATATCTGCTAATGTAGATGTAGCTTTTGTACAGCAGCCGTAGCTCTGGGCCACGTAGTGTTTCTGCTTGTCTGTGGCACTCTGTAATAACTCTCTCCCCAGTGAGAAGTAAAGGCCAGCCAAGGAGGCTGAGGGCCTGTGTAAATGAGATGGTTMTGCTGCATTAGCTTCATAAAACCATAATCCTTTCCCCATAAACCATTACATGCGCCGCAACATTTCTGATTTATGGGGTGGAGAATCAATGGGAAAAAATTAATGCTCGCAAAACATCTCCGGGACARTATTGAGCAGATTTTAATTGTGATTTCATTCTGTGTTGTGGCCGTTAGCCAGATGATGAATGGGGATCTAACCTTCCACTCCAGTGAGCACCGGAGAGAGTCTTTAATATGACAATTAAGTGTCTGTCTTTAGATTTTATTGTATCTCTCCCTCTCTATCTTCTCTGTACCCTTCCACCCCTCCCCTCCCTCGTATCTCTCTCTCTCATATCTCTCTCTTCCCTTTCTCTTTCTGTGCTCCCCTCTATCCCGCTCACCCTCTCTCTCTCCTCAGATCACTTCATCTGTACAGTGCAGCTTTTGTGCAGATTAAATTGAGACTCGGGTTTTCTCCATCTCAGAGCACTTACTTATGTTTTATGACACGCACTAAATCAATTTTATGCTGCTATTGATTTTTTTTCCCTCCTCTTATTACCTTCTTGCTTTAAATCGACACACAACCATTCTTGCCTTTTGCTCCGCGGCTCTCCGAACCCTAGTTCCCTGATCCTTAATGTACGCCTAGGACAGCGATGTGCTCCTGGGCGGGGGGGAGAGGGTGTGGGGGTGGGGTGGGGGTGGGGGGGGGGGGGTGAGTTGAAAGCCATCTCAAGGAAATCTTTGTCACCCAATAAAGCACCAGGGGGCAGTGCGCGCTTTAGCGGACCACCAAGCAGACAACAGTCACCAGAAGGTGGCGGGTGATGTTATCAGTCTCAAATCTGGCTCACGCTTCAGCGGGTGCCACATGGGCACGTTCTGAACGGTAAATACATACTGTATGTCAGAGATATGAAACTTGTGTAACGAATCATTGTTTTGCATATAGTTTTAGGTTAGAGGCTTACCGAGTCTCCTTACCTTTCCCAGGTAGAAACATAACGTTTCGGTGTGAGATTGTTTTCTATGCCTGATAGCTACAGTACACCTCAAAACAAACTATTCAAACTGTCCATAAATTTATAGGGAATGTGTAATATAACATAGTGATTTGTTACTAGCAACTGTTTCATTAATATTCACCGTTTTTTTTATCAAGAAAAAGAGGTTTATCCTTATAATTCAACAATGCACTGCCTGTGCTCTGCGTACAAGCGTTGTTAAACAAAACCTGAGAGCTGGACTGGACTGAGCCATCATGCTGGAATGACTCGAAAGTCTAATTGGCATTACACAACTGTGAAGCGACAAGATGAGTCATGTAATAAATGTTTAATATGGGCACTGTCATCACTAACTTACCTCATTTTCATTGGAGAAAATACTGGAATTGATTCAGATCAAAAAACTTTTGCCTAAGCTCAGTACAGCACTTTTTTTTTTTTTACCTGTATTCTAACTAGGCAAGTCAGTTAGAAATTTCTCTATTTTACAATGACAGCCTAGGAACTCTGGGTTAACTGCCTCTGTTCAAGGGGCAGAACGACAGATTTTTTTTTAAACCTCGTAACCTTTCGGTTTACTGCCCAACGCTCCAACCACTAGCTATCTGCGTACTTGAACAACCCACTCAACAGATAAAAGAGAACGACAGCAAAGAAGTGCTCATTGCTCACGGCTTTATTTGAAGGGTACCTACATAAGACTTCATAATGCATTCATAAACCCTACATACTACATTCAAAGAAGTTCATAGGATTTCATAAATCTTATAGCATGCAAGGTTAGGAATGAATGTAATGGGAGCTGGCTTGGATTAAATCAATTTGTCCCTGGTTAGCTAGCTGGCATGGGGGGGGGGGGGGGCCCAGACCCTCACTGTGTCCCCGATCACTGTCGGCTCCATCAGGCCCCTTAGCAAAGAGCTAAACATGAGCATCAATGTGACCATTTAGTGTGTTCTCTGAGCAGATGCAGGCTGAAGGTCAGCCCATTGTGTTTGTCCCACCGCCCCCTGCCTTTCACTCCGACACTCTAGGCCGCTGTCCACATCAAAGGTGTTATTGAAGCCCAATCGGAAACCCCGGTTTGGCAGGGAAGCAGGGCACTAAGAGAGAAAAGGAGAGTAAAATGAGAGGGCATTTACCCAACATGTAGATCTTACTAAACTAGTGAGCTGTGCAGAGAAGAACTACATTCATGCCATCATATCGTTTTAGTTTTAATAATTGCAAAAATAAAGTACGGAGTTAGACAAATGGGAAAGAGAGAGCGCAAGAAGCAGAGAGAGAGAGAGAGAGAAAGGTACGCGCAGACGTGAATGACAGCTTTACAGTGTGCATAAAACTGTTCCAGAAAGAGAAGCACACACTTATATTAGAAGAGCCAGCATACTCCAACTCATAAGACAGCATGACCCATAATGTCATATGGTTCTTGGGGTCATTACCACTATGAGCTGAGAGGGTGGGGGGTGGACCTTTGATGAGTTAGCTGCCTGCAAGTAGTACAGAACAATATTACTCAGTCTGCTTTATGCTTTTCAGGTATGGTGTCCAACATCTAACCACATGAATCAAGGGTTTACTTATACATTTTGTACGGTATTCAACAGCTCAATTTCACAAAGTGTCCTTGGAGGGGTGTCACTTTTACTGTTCCAAGGCTATATTTTGTGTGCCCTCAATGTTTTCAATGTGTGTTTCTTTCCTTTCTCATCCATGTCCGGGTGCCATGTGGGACAGCTTCTCAAATTATGATGTGGATTGACACACAGCAGCTGTCCCCCTCCTCAATCCCTCTCCCCTGTCCTTCTCTCCCAGGTCCTGTTCGTCACCTCTCCGGTCACAGCAGTGACAGATCTATGATGGATTAGGAATTGTCATCCAGGACGCTTGTCACTTGTTTACAAGACGGCCATCCCTCATCTCTCACCACCACGGGCCTTATAATCCGGTCGACCTCTCTCTCTCTCTCTCAGCCAGAGATGCAATACAACACCATATATTTACAGCATGCTTTTTTTTCTCCTCTGGGCTGTAATGCATTAATATATGTGGTGCTGCTCGGTTTAGCAATCTCACAGGAACTGTGGTGATGTCTTCTCCTGTCAACCTCTACCCACCCCTGAGAAAGGCATGTTTGATACATACACATACACCCTGACGGAGAGATGGAGTGAGCCTTGCTAACCTGCATGATGGTGTTGAAGAATAGGTTGTTTTAAATCAGTAACTGGGTTATACACATAGAAGCAAAACATTTATATTAATAGGAGTGCCATATATTCCATTTCAAAATCCATTAAACGGGCACATCCATTACAGAAGGCCTGTATAACGTGTCTAATATTGTTGTGTAATAGGGGGAAAACGTATTTCTCGAGATATCTTTGCCACATACAGGAAAATAATAATATGAAGACACCGTCTTGCAGTGCTTGTCTTTGCTGACGAAACAAATATGTCGTTGGAGACACAGTCTCTCTCTCTCTCTCTCTCTCTCTCTCTCTCTCTCTCTCTCTCTCTCTCTCTCTCTCTCTCTCTCTCTCTCTCTCTCTCTCCTCTCTCTCTCTCTCTCTCTCTCTCTCTCCTCTCTCTTTCTCTCTCTCTCTCCTCTCTCTCATCTCCGTCTCTCGCCCCGTCTCGTTCGTCGCGTAACCCCGACCCCTTCTCTCGTGACCGTTCCTGCTTGTTCGCTCTCTCTCCGTCTCTCTCTCTCTCTCTCCTCTCTCGCTCTCTCTCGGTCTCCTTCTCTCTCTCCTCTCTCTCGTCTTCTCTCTCTCTCTCTCTCTCTCATCACTCTCTCTCTCTCTCTTTCTCTCTCTCTTCTTTCTCTCTCTCTTCTCTCTCTCATCTCTCTCTCTCTTCTCCTCTCTCTCGCTTGTGGCAGCATGGGTATGTCCCCTGTGCAGTGAGGTTGTTAGGAGGACCAGCCCACCTCTCCCTCCTTCTTGCCAGGCTGCAGCTAGAAGAACATGTGGGGGAGATGACTACCATCCCCGCTCTGCTCTGCCCGGCATCTCCCAGTGTGGCCCTTGAGAAGGGCCATAATGTGCTCCTATCAGGTTTAATGGTCCCCACCGTGGACTCACTCCGAGATGGCATTAAAGGGAGGGGGTGGCTGGGGGGTGGCATGCTATATTGGACCACAAGCATATTGTCATTAACATTTTCCTGAACACTCCCCTGCTCGTGGCATAACCGCCGCCGAGAGAGCCATCATAATTGGCTCTGAAAACATGGCATAATTGCCTTCAGCTGGCGGTCGGTTCTTTAACAGTTGACATTGTTCTGGGAAGACGGCGACGACGAGGTGATTGGGTGATTTGAATACGCAGCTTGTTTCGCCATGGCGACCATAATTGAAATATGGTAACGGAAGATAATAATTGAAATGTGAACAGAAGATTACATTAAGAAGACCACCCGGATAATCACCTGACAGGGGAGTAATTGAGTCTACAATCTGCCACAGTGTCTCTCTGAGAGCAGAGGAGATATAAGGGAGGAGAGGAAGAGGGGAGGGATGAGGGGCATCAGGAGGAGGGCTCTTGGCTCACTTTTTCAGAGTGGCACTGGAGTGCCAGCCTGGCATTCCTGGGCTCTCTCTATCCCCCCGACTCTCAGACTCTCTCAGTCACTCGCTCCCTGCTTTGCTTTGAGTAATCCACTTCCCCTGAACAAGCTAACAGATGGCCATTCACCAGTGCTTCATTTTAGATTTTCATTCATATTCATATTTCTCTTTCATTGCGGGGGGGGGGATGAGCACCTCTCTGCTCCTCTCTAACAGACAAAGACTGGCTGTCTCTGAGAGTCAGCGATGATTCGGGGGTGATTGGGGGGGCTGTTATGGCTCTTAAGTTCTTATTGTGGGAAGACTTACGACTGTGATATATAAATGGTGTCCTTTGAGTGACAGTTGGAGATTGAAAATTACCTGATCAGTCTCCAGTGTATCAGTGTTTTGGTATTTTGTCATACGTTTTAGATATACCTTGTGTTGTTGTCGATGTTGTTGTTTTTCTGTTCCTTCCAATGAGATACAAAGAAGTGCATAGTTCCACAAGAGTTTACAGTGCCACTAAGTGCCAGTATAGACATTTGAAACATCATTAGAAAGAGAGAGGGCAAACGGGAGGGGGAGAGAGGGAGAAAGAAAGAAAGAGAGTCGAGGGAAAGGTAGAAGAGTGGCTATAATGAGAGGCTCATGCATCCAGCCTCCTGGTTGCACAGTAGAGCGTATCAGCCATGCTACTGTTCTTGCTAAGGTAAAACGGTGCAGGTGCCACTTTTCTTTAATCTGCTACTCCCCTCACTATTATCTCACATTTGGGCATAAACACAGAGACTGTGCAACCCGATAATATGCAATTAAAAACAAAGATCATTAAAAGTTATTGGTGTCTGCCTAATTACTATAACTTTCTCCTTATAATGAGTGTGCATGGGTATTGATTGGAAGCAAATCTCCCTTTCCTCTTGGAAAAAGCAGGTAGTTACTTTGTGTTAAATCATTAATATAGTAATGATTTTTCCAGAACACTCTCAATTAAGACCAGAGCAGAAAATGACCCAGGGGAGTTCAAGCTCATGCTTTTAAAAGTGTGATGTTCCAAATGTATCCTCCACACACTCTCACTGGAGAATATGGATAGGSCTACTCATGGACTAATATGGACTACTCATGTTTCTGAGTAATTTAGGGTAGGGTTTGTAAATGTGACTGACTGTGTGTGTGTTTATGCGTGTGTGTTGTGTCTCACCAAGTGTGTTTGTGTGTGAGTGTGTCCCTCCAGATTTTTGATCCCCCCCCCACCATCTGAGGGAGACCCCTCCTCCCCAAATGCTACAACAATTACATAATTTGTTAGTCTATTATCTCAACACCTGAAACACAAGTCTGTCTCAATTTCCCCTTGGTTCCTGTGATTTCCTCCACCCTTCTCTTTCTGTGGCACCTCTGTGGTGTGGACTCGGATCAGGCAGCTACTGCTTGTGTCACGGGGCCTTTGGGCCATGCCAGCCCTCCATGCATTGTGCTCAAGCCAAGTGGCAGTGCCAGTTCACACCCCTTTAGCGGTGAATTCTTGTCTCAACCTTCTCTTTTCTTCTTCATTTCGAATCCCCATCGTGACACCACACACACACACACACTCGCACGCATAGACACACACACATATGCATGTGTGGGCACAAACACACTTGCATGTACGCAGGCACACACGCACGCACACCAGCTCCCTCCCTCTTTTCAACCCAACTCCTCATAATATTCACTTAGTGAGGACCAGCAGGGTTTCCAACAAAGACCTTTTGCCAGGGAGAGATTCGTTATAGTCTCCATAAATACAGTTTACAGCAGGTTCCTTTTGAAATGCTTGACATTTCCTCCCCACTCTTTAGATATACTCGCTGGGTGCAGTGCGTCAACTTTGTTTGAATTTATCGCACATAGGCCATTTTCACCCAGTTTAATGTCATCGCCTAAGTAACCTGGAGGTCTTAGGCAACAATGCAGAAACTGCAAATGTGTCAATGGAATGTGTAAAGCTTAGTATAAATCTATCCTGTCCTAATCCCAGGCTCCCATTCACAGGATGATTTTTCATATGCATATGAGCATTTTTGGTGTATTACTTTCTCACACATTTTACAGCCGGGACAGATTGAAATGAGGTTCCCGAGGGGTCGAGGGAAGGGGAGCGGGTGAGGGTAGAGTGGAGGATGGTTGTGAGGGAGGGAGAGGGGTAAGAATAGGTTGGAGTGAATTTACACAACTCTTTCTGGCAGACTCCCTTTCAAATCCACCCGCGGTGCCATGCACTGCCTGTATTTTCTCAAATCCCCCTTTTCAGTTCCACTTCTTCTACTGCTATTATCTAGACATGATCTAACCTGCGATCACTCCAAAAGATAAACGTTAGTAGTGTCATAAACCACAAATTAACACAGACAGGAAGCCTGCTGGCTCAGTCATGACTTTATTATACACATTGTTATGACCACATTTTTCTTAAAGGCACATACACATCTTAAAAGGCACATACACTTAGCTAACAAAAAAACACAAATAATACAACATCCCTATGACAACACCAGTCATGGTCAAATCTTACAGCAATGTAAGTGCTTGACTTGGGCAGGAGCTCACCAGAGCTGACTACCGGAAACTACCATTTTATTCTGCTTGATCTCCGGCACCTCTCAAAGAATTTGAACTAAAACGTATTGTGGAGCTCCTGCACCGATAGTAAACAGTACTGGGACCCAAAATGAGTACCAGCACCTATTTCAGGCAAAGTCAAGTACTGCTTCAATGGCATTTGTCCATGAACATTGGTTCAAGGAAGGTACTGTTTCATGGAATAATCCTAAAAATGATCGTCAGCATTTGTTACTGTAATACTGTTACACCCATAGCTCCCAAGTAAAACTCTCAATTTCTCTGCACAATTTTTATGTGTATGCAGTGCATGTACTGTGTGACCTGCACGTCAGTTCTCAGTGTGCCTCGTGAGTTGCATTGCACTGTGTCAGCGCATGACATCACTCTACGACATTCTCAACATGTTTATATGAAAGAATTCCGAAGAGATGACAAAAGACAACATATGCACTTCACCTCATGTTGACACGACCTTTAGTATGATCCAAGCTTATTTGATATATTTTCTTCTTCCCATCCTCCCTCCTCTCCATAGACCCATGTGTGCTCCTCCCTGCCTCCATAGCCAAATCCCATCTTGTGGATGTCTCCTCCTGGAAGCCATGTCGCTAGCCGTTATTTATCGACCGCTGACAGGGCCATGAATCCCAGGCCAAAGCGAAACTCATATAGTTATCAAAAGCATAAAATTCCTATCACTTTAGGTGTCAGAGCAGAGACAAGAAAATGAAACAGGTACTCATAAAGCCAGCGGCGTCGTAAGTCACGGCTGAGGGTGGCGAGCGGGACGGATGGGCACAGTGGTTCTCAGCCTAAGGCGAAGGAGTCTCTTGATTAAATAAGGGGAATTAGATATTTTTGCAAAAGCGGGAAATAACAGTGATCTATGCTCAGTGTCAGTGGGTTGAAGCTTGACGCTATTGTGCATCGTTTATTTATTTATTTTTGTCTTTTTAGCAGATCAATCTATCTCGCCGTCGTAGTGACGGGGAGAAGAGGGGAGAAGCGGAGATTCCTCCTCTGTCAGATGGTGGCGGCTGTAGACTGGCTGGCTGTGTTCCCTGACTTCTTGTAGCTTAATAGACTTATAGGAGTCTACTGTTAGACACCCCATCTTACCTGGTGGGCCAGGTGTATGGCTGAAAATAGGTGTTTTACACTTAAATGTTCCCAGACCTCCAGGATTATAGCTCACCCAGGCTATGCTCCTAAATGTAAGATAACATGCTACATCAAATTAATTAATTGCTGAATTATTTATTTAATATACATATGGTAAAAACATGACCTCACCGTTTGTACTATCATCACATTTAGATGAAGACCAGTGTCTGTTTTTTTTCTTCAGATTTTCCCCCTTTAAAGACATGATTTTGGGACATTGTCTTTCGTCAGTTGGAGGTGTCTGCAGGACTGATGAGATCTGTGAACTCTGGGGAGTTGGGGTCAAGACCTCCCACCCCATCCATCATCCAGTGATAGACATGGGGAGCAGGCCAGTGACAGGCCTGGACTGGTGGCTGGGGCTTGTGGCTTGGCTGGGTCTGGGGGTAGCTCTGAGTCTGGGGGTCGAGGGTGACAGGGCGGACAGGTCTACCATGTGGGGGGACAAAATTGAGATCACCTCCTCATCGTTGAAGTCATCTATCATCTCTTGAGCGTCTCTAGTGGGATTTTTGACCACCCAAACAAACGCATCTGTTAAGACTTTGTAAAATAAACTCAGCAAAAATAGAAACCTCTCACTGTCAACTGTGTTTATTTTCAGCAAACTTAACATATGTAAATATTTGTACGAACATAACAAGATTCAACAACTGAGACATAAACTGAACAAGTTCCACAGACATGTGAAATTGAATAATGTGTCCCTGAACAAAGGGGGGGGGTGTCAAAATCAAAGTAACAGTCTGTATCTGGTGTGGCCACCAGCTGCATTAAGTACTACAGTGCATCTCCTCCTCAAGGACTGCACCAGATTTGCCAGTTCTTGCTGTGAGATGTAACCCCACTCTTCCACCAAGGCACCTGCAAGTTCCAAGACATTTCTGGGGGGAATGGCCCTAGACCTCATCCTCCCATCCAACAGGTCCCAGACGTGCTCAACGGGATTGAGATCTGGGCTCTTCGCTGACCATGGCACAACACTGACATTCCTGTCTTGCAGGAAATCACGCACAGAACGAGCAGTATGGCTGGTGGCATTGTCATGCTGGAGGGTCATGTCAGGATGAGCCTGCAGGAAGGGTACCACATGAGGGAGGAGGATGTCTTCCCTGTAATGCACAGCGTTGAGATTGCCTGCAATGACAACAAGCTCAGTCCGAAGATGCTGTGACACACCGCCCCATGACGGACCCTCCACCTCCAAATCGATCCCGCTCCAGAGTACAGGCCTCGGTGTAACGCTCATTCCTTTGACGATAAACACGAATCCGACCATCACCCCTGGTGAGACAAAACCACGACTCGTCAGTGAAGAGCACCTTTTGCCAGTTCTGTCTGGTCCAGCAATGGGGGTTTGTGCCCATAGGCGACGTTGTTGCCGTTGATGTCTGGTGAGGACCTAGATAGATTGTGCGTTCCTGGTGTTACTCGGGCAGTTGTTGTTGCCATCCTGTACCTGTCCCGCAGGTGTGATGTTCAGATGTACCGATCCTGTGCAGGTGTTGTTACATGTGGTCTGCCACTGTGAGGACAATCAGCTGTCCGTACTGTCTCCCTGTAGCGCTGTCTTAGGCGTCTCACAGTACGGACATAGCAATTTATTGCCCTGGCCACATCTGCAGTCCTCATGCCTCCTTGCAGCATGCCTAAGGCACATTCACGCAGATGAGCAGGGACCCTGGGCATCTTTCTTTTGGTGTTTTTCAGAGTCAGTAGAAAGGCCTCTTTAGTGTCCTAAGTTTTCATAACTGTGACCTTAATTGCCTACCGTCTGTAAGCTGTTAGTCTTAATGACCGTTCCACAGGTGCATGTTCATTAATTGTTTATGGTTCATTGAACAAGCATGGGAAACAGTGTTTAAACCCTTTACAATGAAGATCAGTGGAAGTATATTTAGATTTTTATGAATTATCTTTGAAAGGACAGGTTCCTGAAAAGGGACGTTGCTTTTTTGCTGAGTTTACATTGGTATTTGATTTTGATTTGATTTGACTTTGTGTTTTGTAAATGAGCGTCTGCCCAATTAACTAAATGCAATCTGACAACTAAAACCCACTGCAATTTTAGTCATAGACATACCTTATGATATTATGCTTTTGCATTACACTGTTTACTGTATTGTCTAGATTGACTCAAGGCAATATACCACTCTGTTGCTTCAGTCATCGCGACTAGTGTCACTCCTGTTCTTGTAATTGCACTTGTAATGAGTCTCTCTGACCCCTTATTCCTCAAACCATTGAAAAAGTGTTCAACGCTTCAGACAAGTCATTCATCTCTACAGTTGGGGAGTTGGCAAGTTCTCTTGTGTGTTTGGTTATTTTTCTGGTCTCATTTCTCTCTGTGTTGATTCTGAGAGACCCCGCTGTCTTTCGGAGAGAAGGTATGAGAGCAAGCTGTTGGACATAGGAGCCAAAATCTCTGTTTGACACGGCGGCGTTGAGTGACACGCATGCACCAAAAACAGACACACACAGACAAACACACGCAGATCCCCTCCCCTCCCCACCCTTCACTCTCTCACACACACACACACACACACAACACACAACACACACACACACACAACACACACCACACACACACACACAACACACACACACACCACACACACACACACACACACACACACACCACACACCACACACACACACACAATTAATGTGAAATGGGTTTCAGTGACACTGACCTGTGCCATCCAAGCTTCTTACAAACACATCAGCTATATCTAGTGTTGCATACTATGCTGATCGTAGCTTTCCTCTGTCTGACTAAATGTGCTACTGTCTAGACACTCTACACAGTGTTCACTGCATTATATTGTGCACCTCTGTCAAACTGGCTCTAATTACCATCGAAGACTCGTTCCCTCCCCTGTCAGACAGAGAGTAGCTTGCTGTAGTTGTTTGCAGGGTGAAATTAATGAAATGACATGGCTTAAAGAAGTGAGGTAAGCTCATTAATGTCTTAATGCAGGGCTTCAGATTGATTCCTTACTGTTGTTTTTGATCATGTTTGTTTGGTGATGTGCTGTGTACAGTTATCAATTCAGGATACTGACTCACAAGTAACAGGTCCATTAAATAAAGATAGGTGATAAGATCTTTAATACTCTGGGTAACCCCATCTGTAGCTACAGCAAAACCCCTCCGTTGAGGGTAACATGGAGAATGGAGATGACATAGAAATGCTGTAATCCTCCGCAGATTTGCTCTCTGATTCAAATTCATGTTTTTCTTGAGGAGAGAGGTCAAATTAGGCGTAATGTCAAAGTATTTATAGCAGTGTTGGGTAAGTATGACAGATATGTCCATGTCGGTGTGGTTGTGCGTGCGCACGGTGTGCATTCCAGCGGTATGCGGTGCACGTGCGTGTCTGAGCCACCGTTGTTTCAGAGGACACGTGAAGCTGTGAAACTCGGTGAAACAAGCTGCCCTTGCTTTTTTTCTGCGTCCTGCCGGGGCCTCAGTGGGATGGGCAGTTTATGAGATACAGGACATGCCAACAAATTGCATCACTTCTGCCTCTGTGGCGAGGACAATGGCCCACCATATGCCGATGTGGGAAAATGAATGGGGCTCATTTGTGCTGGCCACCACGAGCCCCAGTCCCTCACCCCCTCGCCCCTGCCTGGGCCGTTTGTCCCCTACCCCCTCACCCTGCGCTGGGCTCCACTATGGAACACAGGCTGACCACAGACGACGAGCCCAGCCTCTGACATAGAACAGAAAACAACATCAAAAGGAGAGAATCACTCATTTATTAAATGAATATATACACTACCGTTCAAAAGTTTGGGGTCACTTAGAAATGTCCTTGTCCATTATAATAACGTAACAATGATCCGAAATACAGTGTAGACATTGTTAATGTTGTAAATTACTTTTGTAGCTGGAAACTGCAGATTTTTAATAGAATATCTACATAGGTGTACAGAGGCCCATTATCAGCAACCATCACGCCTGTGTTCCAATGGCACGTTGTGTTAGCTAATCCAAGTTTATCATTTTAAAAGGCTAATTGATCATTAGAAAACCCTTTTGCAATTATGTTGGCACAGCTGAAAACTGTTGTGCTGATTATATAAGTAATAAAACTGGCCTTCTTTAGACTAGTTGGGTATCTGGAGCATCAGCATTTTTGGGTTCGATTACAGTTTCAAAATGTCCAGAAACAAAGTACTTTCTTCTGAAACTCATCAGTCTATTCTTGTTCTGAGAAATGAAGGCTATTCCATGTGAGAAATTACCAAGAAACTGAAGATCTCGTAGAACGCTGTGTACTACTCCCTTCACAGAACAGTGCAAACTGGCTCTAACCAGAATAGAAAAAGGAGTGGGAGGCCCCAGTGCACAACTGAGCAAGAGAACAAGTACATTAGAGTGTCTAGTTTGAGAAACAGATGCCTCACAAGTCCTCAACTGGCAGCTTCATTAAATAGTACCCGCAAAACACCAGTCTCAACGTCAACAGTGAAGAAGCGACTCCAGGATGCTGGCCTTCTGGGCAGAGTTTTCTTTTCTTTTTATTGGCCAGTCTGAGATATGGCTTTTTCTTTGCATCTCTGCCTAGAATGCCTGCCTAGAATGTAGGCACTGTATTTGTGATCAATTTGATGTTATGACAAAATCATTGCTTTTTTTTCAAAAACAAGGACATTTCTAAGTGACAGACACCCTGGTTCGAATCCAAGCTGTATCACAACTGGCCGTGATTGGGAGTCCCATAGGGCGGCGCACAATTGGCCTAGCGTCGTCCGGGTTTGGCCGGTGTAGGCTGTCATTGTAAATAAGAATTTTTACACACACATACAATAACAATATATGCACACATATAACATATGATGGTATAAATCTTTACAAATATCTGTGTTTGTCTCAGCATTGGTTGTTTACATGCGTGTATGCCAGATGTGTCTGTTTCTGCGTGAGTGTGATTTTTGTTGTGTGTATGCGTGTGAGGAATATGAGTGTGTGCAGGCCTGGGATGATAGCAGATGATTAAGGAGCGGCTGCTCTGTTGACATGAGATACTAATGAGGATGAAATGAGAAGGTCAGGGCTCATCTCCAGGAGAGGGACACCCCCGCCCCTCGCTACCCCCTCTCTCGCCCCCCCTAGCCCGCCCCCCTCCTCAGAACGGCCAGCTAATCTCCCTCTTAATCGGCACTGCCACCACGGCACACAAAAACACACACTCGCATATACACACATACATAAACACAAACACAAGCGAAACTGACCAGCAGCACTCTGCATCTACATAATGGTGGTAATTAGCCAGCAGCACAACAAGACCAGCTCAGAGTTATGACTAGCACCGCTCTTTGGGCCCATTCTAGTTCTGACAGATTTGACTGTCAATCTGTGTTCTACCCACACACACCACAACTGTTGTTACCAGATTACACTAAGCAATGAACATCAGAAAAGTGTTGAGACTATTATTATATCATTTATTCTGGGGTGGGAAGCAGGGAAAGAAGCAAGGAGAGGAGGAAGGAGAGGAGAAGAGAGAGAGAGGAGAGAGAGAGGAGAGGAGGAGGAGAGGAGAGGAGAGGAGAGGAGAGGAGAGAGGAGAGGAGAGAGGAGAGGAGAGAGAGGAGGGAGGGAGGAGAGAGGAGGAGGAGGAGAGAGGAGAGGAGAAAGGGAGAGGAGAGGAGAGGAGAGGAAAGGAGAGGAGAGGAGAGGAGAGGAGAGGAGAGGAGAGGAGAGGACAGGAGAGGAGAGGGAAGGAGAGGAGAGGGAGAGGAGGAAGGACAAGGAGGGCTGGGAGTTGAGCGAAGGAGAGGACGAGAGTGATGGAGCCAGAAAATGTACGACGTCATGTCTCCCCTCATGTGAGGGCTCTAGTCTTATAAATGAATGGACATATCAGGGTCTCTATCAGCACAGTGAACTGCTGACCCCACAGGAAGAAGGAATTGCTCAGCCAGCTGCACGCCAAAAGAGAGAGAGAGAGAGCAAAAGGCCATGTAAAAAGTTGGGCGTGTAAAGTGTGGTGAAGTGTTGGATGGAGGTCTCATACCCCTGACCCCTGCGTTTTTAAAGAGCGGCGCTTCACCTCGTTAATCAGACAGCGATGCGTATCACCGCCACCATCACCCTCCGTGTGTCCCCCTCACACTTGTCATTTTTCACAGTCACTCATGGGGAGATAAGGATCCCCAGGTGACAGGCTGGCTCAACAGGGGAAATGTGCAGTGAGGGATGATTGTGTGTGCCCGGGCAGGGGAATCTAGTGTGTGTAGAGAGCGAGAGAGCGAGAGAGCGAATTGGAGGGACATGGCCATGGTCTGTGTCTCGGTTTCCAACTTTAAATCAATGGCCACCCACATCCACAGTTGGATTACAAAATATGACTTACAGGATGAGAATCACTCCACCAATCATCAACCTGATAAGGAATATTTAGGTAGCAAAACGTAGTGTCCGTCAAGTTCATGAGACAAACTAATGGACACTGAGAGGAAACACTTTTTGAAGGGAAAAGAAACAGACTGGGGGAGAGAGAAAAATGAAGAGAGAGAGACAGAGAGAGAGTGCAGAGAAAGGAGAGAGCGAAATAGACCCAGCTAACACATAACGTTCTGAGTACCATATGTTTCTTAGAGCGTGGTTGTATTTTTCATACAACCTTCCAACACATTTCTGGGAATGGTGCAGGATAGTTGCTTGGCTTTGGAACATTCTCGGTACATTAAAGGTATTTCATTACATTTAAGGTAGTTCAAACATGGTAACATTTCATTTCAATTTTGGTAATGTTCTAGGAACATCTGGTTTGACAATGGGAATGTTCTGAAATAGTTTAGAGAACAATAAGAAACAATGTTATTCTGCGGGAATTTCAGTACGTCAGCATAACGTTTCCTACAGGTTTAATCAGGTCACACAGAGTGATTCTGGGCAGTCTTAAACAAATCTACTTTGAAACCAAAGTTTACACCTCACACACATGGTTCTGGGCTTAAATAAGACAACTGTACCATGTCAGATATAGAATTGGAATGTATTCAATTTTGAAACCCAATATTACACCTTATATACAGTACATCACAGGACACTGAATTATAGCAGAACTGTTTGACATAGAAACTCCAGATTTCTGTCAGTTTTCAATATTCATTTTGAAATTATGAAAAATATTAATAACATTCCACGCTGAGGCCAAAGAGGGCACTTTTGGTAATTGACTGCAGGAAAGGGCTACAAACATATACAGTGCATTCTGAAAAAATTCAGACCCCTTGACTTTTTCCACATTGTATTACGTGACAGCCTTATTCTAAAATGGATTAAATTGTATTTTTTCCTCGTCAATCTACACACAATACCCAATAATGACAAAGCAATATGAGGTTTTTAGACATTTTTGCAAATTTATAAAAAAATATGTGAAACTGAAATTTACATAAGTATTCAGACCGTTTAGTCAGTACTTTGTTGAAGCACCTTTGGCAGCAATTACAGATTTGAGTCTTCTTGGGAATGACGCTACAAGCTTGGCACACCTGCATTTGGGGAATTTCTCAAATTCTTCTCTGCAGACTCTCAAGCTCTGTCAGGTTGGATGGGGAGTGTCGCTGTTAAGCTATTTTCAGGTGTCTCCACAGATGTTTGATCGGGTTCAAGTCCAGGCTCTGGCTGGGCCACTCAAGGACATTCAGAGACTTGTCCCGAAGCCACTCCTGTTGGAAGGTGAACCTTCACCAGTCTGAGGTCCTGAGTGCTCTGGAGCAGGTTTTCATCAAGGATATCTCTGTACCTTGCTCTGTTCATCTTTCCCTAGATCCTGACTAGTCTCCCAGTCCCTGCCTCTGAAAAACATCCCCACAGCATGATGCTGCCACCACCGTTCTTCACCGTAGGGATGGGGCTAGGTTTCTTCCAGACGTGACGCTTGGCATTCAGGCCAAAGAGTTCAATCTTGGTTTCATCAGACCAGAGAATCTTGTTTCTCATAGTCTGAAACTCTAAGTGCCTTTGGGCAAACTCCAAGCGGGCTGTCATGTGCCTTTTACTGAAGAGTGGCTTCCGTCTGGCCACTCAACCATAAAGACCTGATTGGTGGAATGCTGTAGATATGGTTGTCCTTCTGGAAGTTTCTCCCATCTCCACAGAGGAACTCTGGAGCTCTGTCAGAGTGAACGTCAGGTCCTTGGTCACCTCCCTGACCAAAACCTTTCTCCCCAGATTGCTCAGTTTGGCCAAGCAGCCAGCTCTAGGAAGAGTATTGCTGGTTCCAAACTTCTTCCATTTAAGAATGATGGAGGCCACTGTGTTCTTGGGGACCTTCAATGCTGCCGAAATGTTGTGGTACCCTTCCCCAGATCTGTGCCTCTACACAATCCTGTCTCGGAGCTCTACGGACAATTCCTTCAACCTCATGACTTGGTATTTGCATTGATATGTACTGTCAACTGTTGGACCTTACAGGTGTGTGCCTATCCAAATCATGTCCAATCATTTGAATTTACTACAGGTGGATTACAGGTAGAAACATCTCAAGGACGCTCAATGGAAACAGGATGCACCTGGGCTCAATTTCGAGTCTTAGCAAAAGTCTAAATACTTACAGTACCAGTCAAAGGTTTGGACACACTCATTCAAGGATTTTTCTTTATTTTTACTATTTTCTACATTGTAGAATAATAGTGAAGACGTCAACACTATGAAATAACACGTATGGAATCATGTAGTAAGCAAAACAAAACAAAAAGTTAGATTCTTCAAAGTAGCCACCCTTTGGCTTGATGACAGCTTTGCACACTCTTGGCATTCTCTCAACTAGCTTCACCTGGAATGCTTTACCAACAGTCTTGAAGGAGTTCCCACATATCCTGAGCACTTGCTGGCTGCTTTTCCTACACTCTGTTGTCCAACTCATCCCAAACCATCTCAACTGAATTGAGGTCAGGTGATTGTGGATGCCAGGTCATCTGATGCAGCAGCCATCACTCTTCTTCTTGGTCAAATAGCCCTTACACAGCCTGGAGGTGTGTTGGGTCATTGTCCTGTTTAAAAACAAATTATAGTCCCACTAAGCACAAACCAGATGGGATGGCATATCACTGCAGAATGCTGTGGTAGCCATGCTGGTTAAGTGTGCCTTGAATTCTAAATAAATCACAACAGTGTCACCAGCAAAGCACCCCCACACCATAAAACCTCTTCCTCCATGCTTCACGGTGGGAACCACACATGTGGAGATCATCCGTTCACCTACTGTACTCTGCGTCTCACAAAGACACGGCGGTTGGAACAAAAAATCAGACCAAAGGACAGATTTCCACCAGTCTAATGTCCATTGCTTGTGTTTCTTGGCCCAAGAAAGTCTCTTCTTCTTATTGGTGTCCTTGAGTAGTGATTTCTTTGCAGCAATTCAACCATGAAGGCCTGATTCACTTAGTCTCCTCTGAACAGATGTTGAGATGTGTCTGTTACTTGAGCTCTGTTAATCATTTATTTGGCCTGGTAACACTATCCTCTTTAGCAGAGGTAACTCTGCGTCTTCCTTTCCTATGGCGGTCCTCATGAGAGCCAGTTTCATCATAGCGCTTGATTGTTTTATTTTATTATATTTTTAAATACATTTTGTTACCCTTTTTTCTCCCCAATTTTGTGGTATCCAATTGCTAGTTACAGTCTTGTCTCATCGCTGTAACTCCCGTATGGACGCGGGAGAGGCGAAGGTTTAGAGCTGTGCGTCCTCCGAAACATGACCCAGCCAAGCCGCACTGCTTCTTAACCTGGAAGCCAGCCGCACCAATGTGTCGGAGGAAACACCGTACACCTGGCGACCGTGTCAGCGTGCATGCGCCCGGCCCGCCACAGGAGTCACTAGAGCGCGATGGGACAAGGACATCCCGGACGACGCTGGGCCAAATGTGCACCGCACCCATTGGTCTCCCCGCTGTGGCTGGCTGCGACAGAGCCTGGACGCGAACCAGGATCTCTAGTGGCACAGCTAGCACTGCGATGCTGTGCCTTAGACCACTGCGCAACTCGGGAGGCCCCACTTAATGGTTTTCGCGACTGAACTTGAAGAAACTCAAAGGTCTTGAAACCAAAAACAACCAACATTCCCACAACGTCCAAGGAACCAAATCTGCTAGCTGGGGAGAGAGAGAGAGAGACAGAGAGAAAGAAAGAGAGAGAGAAATGAGCCTGCCAGTGGTTAATTGAGCATACAGATTCCTAATGTGTCAGGAGGTGGCCTCACAGATGAGGGATGGTACCTTTTCAGGATGCATCTTCCTTTGTTTCCTCTTTGAGACTAATGAAGTCGGCCTTCCATACACATGAGCTGGACACTGACACACCAGAGTTCTCTCTCTCTCTCTCTCTCCCTCTCCCTCTCCCCATTCACAAAGTATATAACAGTCATTCATCCGAATGTTTACATACATGCACACATACTCACACACACACAAACCACGTTGAATTATGAACTAGACCCATGTGATGAACTCACACTCTGCAGGGCTCAACGTTAGAGCATATTCATTATCAAAGCAGACCTGTTTATTTTTACTGTCTCTCCAAACAGCACGCATCCATTATCCCAAAGATTTTGTCTCTCTTTTTTTTCTCCTTGATGCCTTAGGGTCAATCCCTAATGAGCTTAGCACAGAGGAAGCATGGAAGCTATTACTGAGGGTGTTTGAACAAGGGGGTGATATTGTACCTTATGATTACACCCATTTATATATATATTTATATATATATATATATATATATATATATATATATATATATATATATATACACAGTTGAAGAGACGTACACCTGAAGTCGGAAGTTTACATACACTTATGTTGGAGTCATTAAAACTCGTTTTTTCAACCACTCCACAAATGTCTTGTTGACAAACTATAGTTTTGGCAAGTCGGTTAGGACATCTACTTTGTGCATGACTCAGTAGGTTTTTCCCAACAATTGTTTCAGACAGATCATTTCACTTATGATTCACTGTATCACAATTCCAGTGGGTCAGAAGTTTATATACACGAAGTTGACTGTGCCTTTAAACAGCTTGGAAATGTCCAGAAAATGATTTCATGGCTTTAGAAGCTTTGATAGGCTAATTGACATAATTTTTGTCAATAGGAGGTGTACCTGTGGATGTATTTCAAGGCTACCTTCAAACTCAGTGCCTCTTTGCTTGACAAGGGAAAATCTAAATAATTCAGCCAAATACCTCAGTTTTTTTTTTTTTTACTCCATGATGAAGCAGGAGTTAAGGACAAGGAAAATAACACTTTAATAACACTTTAATAAAACCCTACACTTTCAAGTCTGGTTCATCCTTGGGAGCAAATTCCAAATGCTGAAGGTTCCACGTTCATATGTACAAACAATAGTCAAGCAAGTATAAACACCATGGGACCACGCAGCCGTCATACCGCTCAGGAAGGAGATGCGTTCTGTCTCCTATAGATGAACGTACTTTGGTGTGAAAAGTGCAAATCAATCCCAGAACAACAGCAAAGGACCTTGTGAAGATGCTGGAGGAAACAGGTACAAAAGTACCTATATCCACAGTAAAACAAGTCCTATATCGACATAACCTGAAAGGCCACTCAGCAAGGAAGAAGCCACTGCTCCAAAACCGCCATAAAAAAGCCAGACTACGGTTTGCAACTGCACATGGGACAAAGATCGTATTTTTTGGAGAAATGTCCTCTGGTCTGATGAAACAAAAATAGAACTGTTTGGCCATAAAGACCATCGTTATGTTTGGAGGAAAAGGGAGCGTTGCAAGCCGAAGAACACCATCCCAAACGTGAAGCACAGGGGTGGCAGCATCATGTTGTGGGGGTGCTTTGCTGCAGGAGGGACTGGTGCACTTCACAAAATAGATGGCATCATGAGGGACGAAAATTATGTGGCTATATTGAAGCAACATCTCAAGACATCAATCAGGAAGTTAAAGCTTGGTCACAAATAGGTCTTCCAAATGGACAATGACCCCAAGCATACTTCCAAAGTTGTGGCAAAATGGCTTAAGGACATATATATATATATATATATATATATGTGGGGCTGGGTAAGTTTTGGGTAAGGTGAGAGCAGGGCCTGTGGATGACAAACACATTGATGATGATCTGATATAACGCTTATTTTCCTTGTCCTGCTCTCGCTAGCTAGTGAGAGCACTTTGCTTTCTTTTTGTTGTTGTTTGCTGTCTCTCTCCACAGGCTGGACTAGTGTGTCTGGCCAACCAAACTTGTTCAAGGTGCTCCGTGACCATATGTTTGCTCATTGGGGAGGGGAGCGGGAAAGGCTGGTCTGGTGTGACCTTCACTCAGGTTGAGCACTGAATACTCCAGGCTCTGCTTGGTTGGGTTCATGCCAGGTGAGCACAGCCTCGGAAAGAACCACACAACGCTGACACAAACAACTACTGTTGGTCTCACAATGACAGCTAGAATAGTTTAATTGGATCCCACTACATGGCCAAGCTGCAAAGTAAAAGAATATCTATTGTATTTTCAGATGTGCCATTTGGCCAAATGGTGACAAACAGAGAAATGTATGCATTTCCTTTCTCTCTACATTCAAGTGGAATTGTGTTGAACCACACAAAGCAAGCATATTGCGATATAGAAGTGAATGTTAAAATGATCATTACGTTGAGACAATTGATGGGTAATCATTCCTGTAATTTGGTCAACGTTGTCTTGCAGCCACCAGTCAAGCAGTGCAGAATATGACATTTCGACATTTTGAGAAGAAGATTTGAAACAAAAACCATCTCTTTAGATCATCCAGCCCACCACTAATGACAAACTGTTGTATTGGCCAATGGCAGTCACTGACGTCTCACTGTAAAAGCCAATCCCTTCATTGGCTTCAACACTTCATGTTTCATATCTTGGTTTCACATGGAACTCAAGCTTATAGCAATACAATACAGTAGTATCTCTTTGTGTCCCATTGAATTCAGCAGTATATGTACAATATTGGATGATCATATGATTAATACAAGTTGATGTATACAATAATAATACATTTTGACAAATTTTATTTTAGAAAAAGTAAATTTCAGTGGGTAATTCTAAAGGGGGTAAAAAGTGCTTTCTTTTCGTCCTCCCCCACCAACCTTATTTCCTTGGGAAGAATACATATTTCTGCTTGAGAACACCCTTTAAACTATAAAATGACTGCAGTCACTGACACACATACCGCCTTGCCACACACAGATGCACACACACACACACACACACACACACACACACACACACACACACACACACACACACACACACAACACACACACACACACACACAACACACACACACACCACACACGTGTGCACGGACAATGCACATGAACATGCAAGGATGCACCACACACACACACACGCGCTCCCCGTATTTTGGATGTATAGATGGAAGGGGGAGGCAGGGGGACTGAAAAATATAATCTCTTGAAAAGAATGAGGCCCTCTGGATTTTCTCAAAGTGGCCCCTCTGTGCGGTGGGGGCCGGTGGGGGCGGGGCCTAAAACATGGCACTCCACACTGTATACCTTAGCCCCAGCGGGGGAGCAATCTGTCAAATAATTAGCCGTTGCCCAGGACAAAGGTTTTATTTGCAGGAATTTCATAGAAGCCAGGGTTGAATAATATGTCTCTGTATTGTGCAGGGCCATGGGAACATCATCTCTTGCTGGTGGGGCTATAAAAGACAGCCAACTGATAATGAGAAAAGGGTTTGGTAATTCAATTCCTCAAGCATTTGTTTCTATAATTCCTTCTCTCTTTCTGTCCTCCGCTCTCTTTCTGTCCTCCGCTCTCTTGTCTCTTCACTCTTTTATATCTAGCTAATTAAAGAACATCATTTTGACAAAGACGTGCCAGTGTCCCTGGAAGAAAAATGTCTTGCATTCTTAGTTTACCACAACATTACCAAACCGCAAGATATTAATAATGTTGAGAGATTTTGTTATTTTGAATGTTTTATTGACAACACAATGTATCAACACAATACATATTATTTTCGTAAAATAGTGAAAGAAAAAAAAGCAATTGATATGGCAAATATGTTTGCATATTTACTGGCTGAGTTCATAATGTTATATTTAGAAGATATTTGAGGCAAATATTTGAAAGATAAATTATTTGAACAAGTGATAAAGTTCCTGAACAGATACTGTTCTCATATAAACCAGAAAAGGGTTGCCATGGTGCCAGAATGAATTTACAGTGTATAGTTTTTTTCATTGGTTGATAGAGGTTAAAACCCAGCTAGGTAGCAGCTTCATGCTCTCCACTCCCCTGCATTGCCTGGGGGAATAAATAACAGAGACATCTCCTGTGGGGGTTGGTTTGGACTCTTTTTACCAGTTCCCTATTGTATTTAGAAGCAGGCAAAGTCATAACTGTCTCTGCTTCATATTTTCACTTCTCTTTCCCTGCTTGCTGAAAACATATGTAAACATACAAAGTCCACTGTACAAATTGTCATTGTGACATTTCCAAATGTTCCAGTTCATGGTTCCATGTCTTACTAACAACAACTGAGTTTTAGAGAGAAGATACCAACCTCATAGATAATGTAAGTGACCGAGTGTTTCCAATGCCTGAACAATGTCCAGTCTCTCTGGTACCCTACACTTTCTCTCTGTCTGCTGACCTCTGACCCTTAGGGGCGTCCAAGCAGGAAGTGGATAGTGTTAAAAGGGATTGATTGGTTTTGTGGTTTATAGATGATTGTTTATACGGGATGGTTGACCTTTAGTGACCCCTCTGTGAGCCAATCGGCTGAGCGCTCAGACCTGTGTCCATTTGCGACTGCTAATTACTGTTAAGGGCCCTGGTTTCGGGTCCTAAAATGGGCCCCTGCGCTGCTTTGATGACAGAGAAATACAGCAGGGATACACTCCTCTGATCTTCCTGTGTACCGTTTCTTACTACCCCCTGAACGTCAAGCACATTAAGCTTAATCTAGCGGCAAATTCTTCTCAATTATTTGTATGTTGTTGTAATGTGAGTTAGTACAGCTGTGTACGCTCGAGTCAGTGTGTGAGTGTGTGTGTTTTTGTCCTGGCTGTATATACATTTTACAACTACTGCCACAGTGCGTCTAACGTGTGTTCTTGTATGTGGTGTGAGTTTGTACATCCTCTAACACATTCCGTTGCTCGCTTTTAAGTCAAATAATTGGATTATGCATCCTGTGATCTCCCTAATTATAAATGGAACCAAGCTTACAATTTTCCAGTCATTATTTTATATTTTGTTCCCCTCTAATAAGAAGGTGCGGTGAAGCACAACAAAATGCTATGACTCTATTTCCTGCTCTTTGCCTTACAGCTATGTGTAGATGAAGAACGCCTACACTCTCCCAATATCATCACCCCCCCCTCATTAAACATTAGAGCGCCAAATAGACACGCACATGACACGCACATGTGCGCGCAAATATAAACATGCACACATGCGCACACACAAAACCATACAGAAAAACATTCACACACATGTCCGAAATGACACTGGCACGTAAGCACAAATTAACAGCATAAACTTGTTTAAATATTCAGACCAAACTGCAAATACCCCAATATTTATGAAACGTTGGTTCTATACTTACTGTAAAATACTCACACAATCACACAAATAAATCACAGCATAGGTTCCATTCACACAAATTACAGTCAATCACACTCGCAATGCTGCTGATATATCATTGTGTCCAGGCCCCACATCCTCTCATCCCCTCAGTAACACTCATCTCCCCTCCACCAGTCCTCCACCCAACTCCAGGGAACACAGTACATCTGACAGTATTTCATGTTGGATTTCGGGATAAGTGAGAGGATTTCAGTTCAAGCTCCGAGCTTAGCATGGGGTGCAGTACTGCAGGGAGAACCGTTCGCTGCGTAAAGCTCACTGCTTACGTGACGTGGGGATTTTTTTCTCTCCCCTCTCTCACCCTCTTTTCTGGGTTTTGTTGATTTAGCTGTGAGTGGCTGCCTGACACAACATTGGCTAACTCCTCAAGGAGCTAAATAAAGCTAACCCCTTGCATAGTTATTCTATCACAGGGCTCTGGGGGAGCAGAAAAAGGGATGTATTTTAATTGACCAAACCCAGGGGCTTCAGTAATACTATAACCACAGGAAACTGGAGACGGAAAGAAAGAAAGAGAGAGGGAGGGAGGGAGGGAGGGAGGGAGGGAGGGGTGAGAGAGAAAGATACATTTGTATATTAGAGGCATGCTGTATTTCCTAAATTGATTAATTTAATTAACATTCAAATATATATCTTTTTTTCACCTAACTGTGCCGGTTGTTTCATGAGGCTCTTCAACCCTTCGTCAGAGGCAAGGTGTTTTCTAAGAAGTAGAACATCTAACTGCCTATTGACTCATTTTGGCACTTGATCACCAGGACAATGCTGTGTTACTTCGGTTGACTTCATGCTCACAAACTCCCCCGACGAGCAGAGTGTGTTAAGCAGTGTGCCATAGTGGACACATAGACCTATAGCGGCAGCATACATGTCACAGAGACACTAATGACAGGTGAAGGCATGGTGCATGTGGCCCTTTCCACGGCCCCCACACCCACAACACAGGTTAACCCGGGAAATCAAGAAAGAAAGGAATAACATGGGGAGCACCTGAGAGGAATCCTGAGTGGCCAGTTCCTGGTAGAAAAAGATGGATTGCCTGAATTCTCCACCAATCACAAAACAACACATTGGCTGCAGCATTGATTGATGAAGTATTTAAGTCGTCAATCTCACATCACCCGCTTTTCTCCTCTCTTTTTTTCTCTCCAACCGGTTGCAGAAAAGGCATGCAGTGTCTGCAGCTCGGATGAGACCTGACTGGTGCAAAGTATCACCGCTTTTCACCTTTCGATTTCGTCTCAAATGCGCTGAATGTTTTGGTTGTGTGTGTGCGAACAATCAAAAGGTAGGCAAGAGATCATCCCTTTTTCATTCATAACGTACACAATACATACATCATGTTACACATATTACATAGTAATGCTCTGTACATGAAATGACTAGAGAACAACATGTCCTGTCCTCTAGGAGCGAGATGATGAGAGGATTGTGGATTTCTAGGAATAGGATTAGCTGTGTTGGGTTCAACCTAAAGGTGTAACGGGTTTCGTCCTCTTCGTCTGAAGAGGAGTAGCAAGGATTGGACCAATACGCAGCGTGGTAAGTGTCCATATTCAATATAATAACTGGACACTAAGAATACAAAAATAACAACGTGAATGATACAAAACGAAAACGAAACAGTCCCGTATGGTGAAAACACAGACACAGGAAAACAACCACCCACCAAACACAAAGGAAAACAGGCTACCTAAATATGGCTCCTAATCAGAGACAACGACTGACACCTGCCTCTGATTGGGAACCATACTAGGCCAAACACATAGAAATATAACCATAGAACAAAACATAGAAAAACAACATAGAATGCCCACCCCAACTCACGCTCTGACCAAACTAAAATAAAGACCTAAAAAAGGAACTAAGGTCAGAACGTGACAAAAGGTCTAAAGCTGAGAGGGAGAGAGCTAGACCTGAGCCCAGGTGCATACAGATACAGATTGTAGTAACCCCTCCCATGTACATCGCCAACTCCATAGCTCTCAGCCAGGCAAAATGCATTCTAACAGGCATCACTGAAGACAACTCACGGCAGTGCTATTGATTACAAATCATGATTAACAATAGTAGTATTGATACAAATGGAACATTAGCCCGCACCTCTGACCCTTGTCCGGGACCTTTTTTTGTACGCTATGATGTATTCAATATCAGAATCATGCTTGAGTAAACTTGCTGGGGGAAAATCTATGGGATGTTATTCATAAAAATAAGGAAAAGATCACACCGGCAGCCATACTGGTGACAGTGCATGAGACGATGCACTTAGAATGTCAAAAGAGATTTGGTTATGGATTGATCCGGTCAACCTATGTTCTTGCCACAGTAAAGCGCAAATTCTCCAAGGAGTATATAACCCCCGTCCATTGTTTCCCTCTCCTAATATGATACCCTCACAAGGGTTTCCACAAGACCTCATTTCTAATCAATGCGTGTGGTTGGTGGGGATCCTCCTGTCTCTGCAAATGAATGACTTCACTTTTTCCGCGGTTTTATTGTATTGATTTGTTTCATTAGCTGATTGATTTCTGCCCCTCTTCCTTCCTTTTGCTTATCAATATGAGAGCTGATCACATCCATTCAGGAAAAAAATCCCAATCAGCCTTTGGTAGCTAGTGGAATCCCTTAGCAGGATCCTGAGGGGACAAGGCTAACCATGGTTATTGAGCATGACTGGGACTATTGGTTGACAGTGAAAGTAAAATGTAGGTTTTCCATCTGCCTGGTATTGTGTGTATGGGCAGCAGAGCTGCTGTATTACTGTTGCTCACCAGTTGTCATGCTAAGGTTCTGCAAGGCTTGATTTGGTTGTCATAGTCCCTCTCCCTGAGTATCTGTTAAATGTTCACCTGCTCATTATACTTTGTCCTTATTACCAGCCATATCTGACCCTCTCCTTTAATTCCCTTTGACTCCCGAACAATGGATAGGAAGTGCTTCAAGCCAGCAAGTCAGACTTCACTTCATTGCAGGAATTATAGAGTTTCATTCTCTGTCACTGGAGCGTTTTAGTGACTTTCCCCAGCAGCACAACAGTGGACAGCGGGGATCTCTCTCTCTCTCATACATGTGATAGATGCACAATCTTGTGTATGCGCTCAAGTCACACACAACCCACCACAATACACACCAACACAGAGCACAGAAGCCACCTTCACAACACACACACACAAGCACTGACACCACACCCACAACACAACACACACACACACACACACACACACACACACACACACACCCACACACACACACACCAGCCAACCCGACTGTGTTTGGGGTGAAGGGAGAGGCTGTAGCATAGTAAGCACATTTACCAATTATAGAGAGCCACCATATGCCAGACACAGTCTCTAAGATATTTATACCCTCTAGCTTATGCAAAGTGAAATAGTGGTAATGTGGAAACAAAATCCCCCAAAAGAAGAACAGAACGCAAATCGTTTGCTTTTCTATTTAGCCCATTATCATTTCCATAGCCAGCTGCTAAATGTATTAGGATCAACATGTTTTGAGTTTGTCTCCTCAGAAACACTGACATATTATTCTGCCTTCCTGAAGCCATTCGATGTGAAGTCAGCCCTTAAGAAAACAGCTGAAAGTAATACTGCAAGTCATAAAACTGTCTGGCCCAGCGCTCTCGCTCATCCTGTTCTCTCCCTCCCTCACCTGGGCCTTCCACCTGACACAGCGCCCAGCGTTCTCTCTCATCCTGTCTCAGCCCCTCCCTCCTTCCATTGACAGTACACCAGCGTTCTCTCTCATCCCTGTTCTCTCCTCTCTCCTCCATTGACACCCAGCGTTCTCACTCTCCTCCCTGTTCCTCACCCGCCTCCCTCCTTTGCCACAGGCTCAGCGGTCTCTCTCATCCTGTTCCCCGCCCTCCGCTCATCCCTGACACCACCAAGCGTCCCCTCTCTCATCCCTGTCTTGTCCCCTCCCTCCCTTCCATCACAAGCGTTCTCTCTCAGCACTGTTCGTCCCCTCCCTCCCTTCACACCAGGTTCTCTCTCATCCCTTTTGCTCGCCCCTCCCTGTGCCACTTCCCTACACCAGAACGTTCTCTCTCATCCTGTTCTCCACCCTCCCTCCCTTGCCACTGAGCACCACTCGAGCGTCTGCTCTCTATCCCTGTGCTCCCCCTCCCTCCCTTCCCACTCGACAACCCAGCGTTCTCCCCGCTTCTCGTCTCCCTCCATTATAAACCAGCTTCCGCTCTCCTCGGCTTCGCTCCCTCCCTTCCATGACACACCAGCGCGTTCTCATCTGCATCGCCTGTTCTTCCTCCCTCCCTTCCATGCTGACACACCAGCGTCTCGTTCTATCCCTGTTCTCCACCCTCCTCCTTCCAGCTGACACACCAGCTCTCGTCGGGCACTCCATCCCTGTCTCCCCGTCCTCCCTCTTTCACTGAGCACACCCAGCGTTCTCGTTCTCATCCCTTGTTCTCCCCCCGTCCCTCCCTTCCCCTGACACATCCAGCGGTTCTCTCTCATCCTGTCGTTGCCTCCCTCCCTCCCTTCCACTGACACCACCAGAATTCTCTCTCCATCTCTGTTCCCCCCTCCCTCTCTTCCATTGACACACCAGAGTTCTCTCTCTCTCACTCTCTTTCTCATCTTCTTATCCCCCACCCCCCCACAAAAAAAACTACATATTTTCCTAATCAACTACTATGATAATAGAAAAGTCCATAATGTAATAAAATAATATGTTAAAACGAGAGCCAGTGTCTTTGTGATGTTTATCACATAGCCAACACACATCCACACCTAAATTAATGGCTAAAACACATGTCCTATGATAGGTATACCCATAAGCCTGAGAATGTTCATGCTAAAGAATGACAGATAGATTATCTTCATGGCCTTTTCCCTAAACACTATTTTTTCCAGCTTGTGGGAATTCCTGTTCCTGGGGTGTATGGAGCCACCCAGACTGAGCTCTGGAAATACCGTGTTTGCTTAGACCTCGCCTTTAACTTTCACTTTATCCACTCCATTGACACCAGGATATGAAGGCCACTCCTTACAATTACACTTGCAAATGAAACAGTCACAGAACTGAAATAATTTGGAATGCTTTTATTTTAATGTCAGTGTGTTTTCAAAACAAGGTATGTTTTCCAAAAAATAATACTACACAGACAGATGCATTTTTAAATTGCGTATCATGTAATCAGATGTTAAACATGTTAATTGATTGGGCAAGAATTCTTGGTTAAAGTATCCAGTTTCACCACAATTGTCCTTCCAAAAACAACAAAAGACAACCCCTATTGATTTTCATGCTTCAAATCACTGTCCGTGCAGGATTTGGACCTCACTTAGCATTTTTATTCTCTGTTCCCTATGATGCTCTATATTTCTATTTTCCATCCCCTCCCTCCCTCCTCCCTCTCCTCCTCCTCCCCCCTCCTCCCTCCTCCCTCCTCCCTCCCTCCCTCCCTCCCTCCTCCTCCCTCCCTCCCTCCCTCTCACTCTTTCTCTCTCCCTTTCTCGTTCCACGTTCTTACTTCTCTCACTCTACTCTCTCTCTCCCTTTCTCGTTCTCTTCTTCTCTCACTCTACTCTCTTCACTATAAATCCTTACAGTGGTTCTGGCAGCAGTTTCCTGCTCTTTCATCTGCCTCCCTTGTGGTAGGACCATTAGCCCGGCCGTACCTGCAAGTGTTTGGGAGGCAGCTGGCCCAGGATGCAGCACTGCTGTAGAGCCCAGAGGCTGGGCCTGGGACATGGGAACGCTGGCACCAAATACCAATGGGTAATTAGACCTTCGTTCAAGAGCAAATGTGGCAAGCATTAGACACAAAGCTCTTTCCGGTTCAAATCATATCTGCATCCTGGCCTTCCTCCTTTCCTTGGGAGATAATTATTTTTTTCCTTTATTTTCTTGCCCCCTTTTCTTCTTTCCACTCTCGGACTAACCATTGACGATCACTTGGCTTATGTTTGTCGTTTTGATGGAGGTATATTTTGCTGAAAGACAGTAGGAGGTCATCGGGTGTTATTATACTGTACATAAAAAATGTATGATTTTAATTTGTAAGGCTAACTTATTATTTTGTCATCTTCCTTAAACCCAGTTACATCAAAAGTACAACAACTCACGAATGAAGACATCCTGTATCATTTCTTTTTACCAAGGCAGAGGTCAGTCAGTCTATGTGACAGAAATGCAACCATCACCTGACATTTTGCCACAGAAACTACAAAATAAACAGAAGTGAGATACGGAATAGATCTAGTATGCGTCCATTGGGGTAAGAGTTTGCCCATGTTCAGATATGAATACATACAAAATAACATTTACTGTAACTGTGTCAAGTGTTGGACCCAGTATCCCTGACCTGTACCCTTACTGATCAGAACATTATTATTTACACTACACTGGAAAGATGGTCGGGAAGGTGACATTTGTGACATTTCCTTTCTCTATGGGTGTGCCTGTGTTGAAAAAAACAACTGGTTGATAGTTTTTAGTTCATCTTATTATTTTTCTTTACATGTTTGCACATTACACACATGAGCGACATGATGTCCTTGGAACATTGAATGACACAATTCAAACTTCATATTTGACATCTGGATCTTCTTGTATATTTAGATGTCTGGGCCGTGAGAAAAATGACCGTATATGTTTCTCATCATTTAAAGAGGGAAACTATCAGGAGGCCTTTCTTGTTTTGTGGTGAACGGTGACATGACCCATAATTCCATTCAAACCACAATGGCCTTTCATCAGAAGTCACTCCCTGACCTGTATAGTCTGTCTTGCAGAACGTAGGCCTACTAGAGTAGAACTAGCGTCATCACTTGTCAAAATTATACTTACAAATTATGCATCAAATTATACGCACACATTCAAATTCTAGAAACAAAATCAACACTGTCCTAATAAATTCTGAACATTTGTCTCAGGTGAAAACGGAAGAGGTTGAATGCTGTGTGAGTGAGTAAGTGCGTGGTCTGCCTACTGCCGTGGCCAAGCTAGAGGACCCTGCTTTTATCACAGAGGGAGAAGCACTGAAGCCACATTAGCGTAAACAGGGACACAAAAGGAGAGGAGAGAGAGGAGTGGAACGGAAACCGGGGGTTGTAAACAGGACCCCCCACTGAGGAATTTCAATTTCATATCTCTAATTATCCCTGTTAGATGAAAGAACTGACAAAACACTTTCTTTGGTCACTCTTTCTTTCTCCCGCATCTCTGTCAATTAATTTCAGCAGAAGAATATGACTAATTGTCTACTCCACAGCTCTGGCCGTTATAGTAATTTGGCCCGCATTGGATGGAGGGGTGGTTCTGTGGTTATTCATGCATCCATTTATGATATTTGAACACAATGGGCTGTGCATAATTTCCGTTGATCATGTAAGCAACCTTGTTGTAGACATGGGCTTCTGAGCCTTTTTGGAGCCTGCGGCCTTGAAGCTCAGACAATACCCCTGTACTTCCCTCTTTTGTATGAGGAGAGCATTATGTTTCTCATTTCTGTCACTGGAATTGCTTCTTTGTTTAGAGTGCTAATATTAGCATCATAATTAGACTGGGAGAAAGAGAGTGTTGCGATTCATGCAGATTTTCCCGAAGTGCAGAGTGTGGAGGCCGGAATTTTACACGAGGTATCAGTTACTGGTGTTTCATGAGGATCCAGTTCAATCAGGAATTTGCATGTTAAATGTTTGTTATCAAACCAATTTTGTGTGCCAGATAATTATGCAGAAAAACTGAAACACACAGCGTCATTATCAGTAGTCAAAAAAGCTCTCGATTCAGAATGGATCATCCGTAAATTCAGTGTAACTATCTCATGCAGCCATGGCGCTGACCACCAACTCTAGGCCTACACTTTTACAAAGTTGAAGTGACAGTTCTCACAGTTTGAAACTGCTCACATGTAAAGACTGTACTCACCCTTGCAATGGGTGCAAACCAATTTGCAGACAGCATATTCAAAGCTTTCAGCTTGAGTGTGATTAAAAAGTGTCTTTGTTCAAAGTACTTGTTCTTTTTGCAAAGACTGTATGAACTTGGCACTTTATGGAATTTATCTTATATACTTAATGATTTCAAGTGATCGGTCTATAGCCAATGTTCTATTCAGGGTATATGTGTTTTTATGCATATAATAGAAAGTATCAAGCGAGGAAGGCCGTGGTGACACATTCAATAGTGAATAGATGCTTTAAATTCACACATTTTAATTGCCAAAAAACAGCGCTTGACAAATAACTCTGGCTGGCGCGATATTGGGAAGAGCAGCAAACTTCATTCAATGGATCCTTGTTCGAACTCATTCAAACAACACACAACCGACACCAAACCAAGTCAGCTTACAGTAAGCCAACCAAAAGAAAGTAAACCAAAATAAATAAAAAACTAATCAAACAGAAAAGCAACCAAACTGAACATGAATGTCCAACACCAACCCATATGAGAGATTGTAGCATTTCATTACCCACATTCCTTTTCTGTGTACTCTTGACCCGTTGCCATGGCGCTAGAGCTAACCACATTCATAACCTCTCTCTTGTGCTTTCTTACTTTCTTTCTCCTCTCTCTCCTTTTGTCTTTCTTCCTTTTCTCTCCGTCTTCCACTGCACTACTCATAAAGTACATTTGTCTTTGTGTTTGCATGAGATCACCATTGAAGTTCCCAGAGTTATAAATAACCTTTGAGCTCAGCATACATAATGCATCAAACAGAAAGAGGATTTCCTGGGTCAATGCTTGTCACAACCTGATCTGTTTCACCTGTCTTTGTGCTTGTCTCCACCTCTCCAGGTGTCGCCCATTTGCCTCATTTTCCCCAGTGTCTTTATACCTGTGTTCTCTGTTTGTCTGTTGCCAGTTCATTTAGTTTCTCCAGCGGTTTTGCCGTGCTCCTTTCTGTCTCTAGTTCCTGTTGTCTAGCTTTCCCTGTTTTTGACCATTCTGCCTGCCCTGACCATGAGCCTGTTTGTCGTTCTGTACCTTGTCACACCACCCTGGATTACTGACCTCTGCCTGCCCTGAGCCTGCCTGCCGTTCTGTACCTTTCGGACTCTGCTCTGGACTACTGACCTCTGCCTGCCCTTGACCTGCCGTTTGCCTGCCCCACTGTTTTTGTAACAAACTTTTGTTACAATCGGTCTTCTCCTGAGCCTAAATCATTATGACATTATTTGCTAAGTTTGTTTACCATTTTTAGTATCAAACCAAACTCTTACCTCACAGCGCAAATAATACTAAATATGACGTAGGTCAAATAAAGCAACTCAAACTTTGTCATCTTGATGTTGTGTCATTCCGGATGCTGACTAACACACAAAATTATCATAGCACAAAAATCTCTGTTCGTAAAGTGTTCACATTTCAAAGCTAGTTTCCATACAGACCTTTGCATTAGCACATCTACAGTCAAGAGTCTAAGTGGCAAAACAGAAGAAAAGAAAAAAATGATTAGCATTTTAAGTATAAATAGTTCCAGGACAAGGGCTGTTAAGTTTGGAATTAACATGTAAACAGTTGGAAATGCCTTCGTCACCACCCCCACCCCACACTCACCCCTGCCTCCTTTTTAAACCGTGATAAATATACATAAAGTCTTGCACAAAGACCGCCTTGTTCCTTTAATGGGACACCCCCTTTAATGGAGAAATATTTCTTAGGATTATATCAGCATTCAGTTGCAAATTTTTTAGTTTTAATACTCAGTCATCTGTGAATAAGAGTATCATTTGAATTCAGAGGACACCTGGTGCCATGGGCTGGGCTATAGTGGGGGCTCGGAGCTGACCTGGTATCACTGCCAAGGCTGCTTTTTCCCAGCCTTCCATTCCTCTGGCCTGACTGGCTGCTCCATTCAGCCCCCTGCCTGCCGTCTCAGTCTCTCCTCAGATACTGTAGAGCACAGCCGCCCCAGCAGCACACTTGTAACTTTATTCTCCCACCCGAAAAAAAATAAGCTCTCTCTAAAAGATAAAGGGAAGGGAAATTATCTTATCAATCTCCTCTTAGATTAGGCTCGGAGTAAGTTGAATGCTGGTTTAGAGTGTCAGTGGGAAGCAGAGAGAAAACTTAGAATTCAATACTATAAAAAAAAAAGGAAAAAAAAGATAAAATAACAGTGGCTCCGAGACCCTCTTTTGTTGATTTATTGTACATTAGCCACTAGGTTGTATGGAGAGCAGAGGGGGTGGGGGTTGGGGGAATGAGGCAGGACTATTTGGAGGAGGAGAAGAGAAGGGGGCAGGGGGGCTATTCGTATGCGTCCCACATCCACCACACACAATAAGGCCTGTATTGCGTTTTGCAAATTTATACCCAGGATGTTGGTTTTAGAGTGTTTTCCTGAAAAAAAGGAGACTTTTTTTTCTCCAAGTAAGTGTCTGCTTTCATGAGCAAGAGTGATTGAAGCACACAAACAAACCTTTGTTTCCCCCAGCTCACAGATGCAAGGCCCAGGCACTGGCTCTCGCTCCGCCCCAACACATTTGCACTTTTTGTTTTGAGTAAAACACAGGACTGTACGAAGAAAAATTCAATGAGCTAATTTCAGATTGAATGCTCCCTATAATCTTTTGAGATTTTCTCGGGATTTAAACAGCTTTGACTCTACAAAAAAAAAATAATACAAATTTTATAATATTGTCCAAAATAATATTGTAATATTTCTTGAAAATGAACAAGTAAATAAGAAGTGTCATCACTTTAATGTGATCCATGAAATATTTAAAAAAATGCTAAACAATATTTACAAATTATTTCGATTGTGAGCACATTATCCCCATCACATCATGAATTAAATTAAAAGTTGAATTTATGTGAGAGGAAAATACATATACTGTATCTGCCTTCATACTGTTCAAAATATCAAACCTGACTAATATTAACAGAAGAGAGCTGTACGGCTATTTTCTCACTGATTGGATAGCAAATTGGATAACAGGGTTTTGAGCCTATGACAGTGTGAAACAGATTCTCATTCACTTTTAGCAGCAGCTGCTTCCTTAAATACACCCTCTCTGGTAAACTACAATTCAAAGGTCACATGGGGCTTATTCTTGGTGGCTGTGAGATTTACCTGTAGGATTGCTCATGATTGCTCAAGCCACAATGGAATGCAAACATCCAAAGCCAAATGCAAGTTGTTTCTAAGAGACAAGGTTAAAGGAGAAATTGACAAACAGATCAGATCGGCCTCCCCCTGTGTGAGGCTGGGGCTTTTGACGGAGGCGATTATTCATGTCCCTCCCACAGCCACAAATGAAGAGCCCAGCTGACTTCCGCCGAACACCCACCCATCTTCCGCTGCCAAGAAACCTCAAGTACCAGCAAAATACAATTCCCTGATTATCTCAACTGTGTGTTTTCTGTTACACACTGAATGGAACACTTTAAAAAAGCTAAATTATCGCCTAATGAAATCATCTTTTAAGTAAGTGTGTGCCTTAGGCCGGATAGTGAATATAGATCATGTTTTTAATGACAATTACACTCTTAGAAAAAAAGGTGCTATCTAGAACCTAAAAGGGTTCTTTGACTGTCACTATAGGAGAACCCTTTGAAGAAATTTGGTTCCAGGTAGAACCTTTTCCACAGATGGTTTTACAAGGAACCCAAAAGGGTTCTCTTATGGGGACAGCCGAAGAACCCTTTTTCTAAGAGTGTAGTTACACATGAATATACAGTATATTAACAGAAAACATCCGGCCAAAGAGATATGTGAGGTCGCTAGACAGTACATGCAATATAGCAGATCAATGCATGTTTCCATCAATGTAGTTTAATAATTCCACTGTCGACATGTGCCCCTGTGAAAAAATAGGAGCGAGGGAAAATGTACACACTGGGATGTTTGCATAAATCTGCCATTTCATTCGCGGGGAGAGTGGTGGGGGAATTCTACGACTCAGATGTGTGTGATTGGCGGTTCCCTTGGCTCTCTGGGTTAGAGAGTTCAGAGAAAAGCCGATTATTACTCTCCCTCAGGTCAAGCCTTCATAAATAAACGCTAGAGCGCCCCGGGCTCGGTGTGTTAGTATGATTAACATATCATACAGCCTATCGACAGGGCACTTATCATATTACAGCAGCGGCCGCCCCTCGGAACACGCTGAGGTTACATGTACAAGGCGACTGAGCATACATCTCTGTTCATTAGACCGTTCCGCTGGGACTGAATGAATCATATCAGCACGTGGTTATGGCAGGCAGGGCGGCCGTTTGCCTCCGCAGAGGAGATGTTAAGAGGGGTATTTAATAAAGCTGGAAAAGGGTTATGAGTCGGCTTCTGTGGTGAGGGAAAGAGAGGGAGAACGGAGGAGAAAGGGAAGAATACAGACGACGGAATAGAAAATAACAACAGCATGAAAAAAAGTCAGGGAGAGAGTAAGTGTAAGAATAGGTTTAAAAGACATCTACGGAGAAAGCCGTTGGGGATTTGACAATGAGCAAAATAAAGAGTAGAGGGATAAGGAAGGATAACGGATAGTGAGTGATACCTAGAGAGAAACTACAAAAGGTTGAGAGAGGAGTGCATAGGGCTCAGGGGACTGCAGTAAAAAAACGTCAAATTCTAAACTTTTCAATGGCTGATTAAAAATGAAGTGCCGATGTATTAGTGCGTCTCAAAACTGCACAGTGGTGTGAAAATAGACCGGGCTCTCAGACACGCTGCTCAGATTTCAATTTAGGGAAGTCTTTGCTCCTCAGTTACACATACGTTTGTTCCACTCACAGACCAGGGGCCACAATTAACGCCTAACCACTCTGACCGGGGCGAGAGCGCAAAATGATATCTCCTTCTAAGCTCCTCTAAGCCAGCAGAGCCAGGGTAGTGAGAAGAGTGCTGCATCCCTCTCCCTAGTCAAGCATGGACTCTCTTAGGTGGACCACAGCCTGGCTAGGATGCCTTTCATCCACTATTAAAGAACTCTACCAAGGAAATGAGGGTTCTTGGTGGCTGGGCAATGGGATAATATGAGTGTACATCATGCAAAAGTGGAATATTGGCAGAATGTTTTTCCTGTCATGCTTCGCGTTGGGAGAGCAAAGCTGGGATCAGTGTGAAAGCCATGTCCACCAGGCTAATCACATTCAACCCTGGTCCTAGACCTGCTAGGACACAACTGACAGGGAGGAGCACCACAACCAAACATTAGGAGTATCATGGACAGACCCAGGCACAGCAAGATAGTTTAGAACTACTACTGCAAGTCCACAGGAGAGGACATGTCAATGCTCACCGTTGCTATGACCTAATTACAAGGTATTTGTGTTTTCTAAACAAGGCTTTTAACTTAAGCGTCGGTGTCGTCTTCACTACAGTGATTCCGGTGAATTTCACTGAACAATGAACTAAACCTGTTTATTTGATTCTATGTGCTCTGCTCTATATCTATGTAGGCCTATACTTCACTATCTACGGGTGTGAGGGTATTTATGCACACATTGAGTGTGAGTGTTGTCATCCACTGCCACCCCCTGAACCCCTCCCCCCTTTGCAAATTAGAACTTCACACACGTAGCGGCAAGCTGCCTGGTGCTCTGTGATTTCACACGACCAATTAAGATCCTCTTGGCAGTTGTGTGAACMGTTTCATTAGAGGAGATAATATTGCAAAGTGAAATGATAAGCAATCATTATGATGAATGCCCAGACATTACATTCCCTCGTTAATGAGGTGTAAATGATCTCATTCTTTTTTTTTTTGAAAGACTACAGATTAGATTAAAGTGGAGTGGACAGCGCTCCTCCGTGTTCAGACAACTTAGTGTTAATTAGGCCCAATCTCCAGGAGCAAATGAGCCGCAACCCTTTGGTAAACAATTAGGCCTGCATAGCTCAAGGCAAGATGGACAGGGATGGGCAATTGAATGGATGCATAGCTAGGCGTCGAAGCCAAGTTGCAAACTGCATCTGATTCATTTTTCAATATCCGTGTGAAATGAGATGGTCGTCTTTTTCTTTTTCCATTACTGTGTAAAACTTGACAACCTCTTGTGTTAGTAAGGCAGTTTACCATAGTGAATGTATGGTGAAACACATTCCAACCAATTCAGAAAGGGCTGGTTTTGACAAATCGAAGGTACATTTCCTGTATTAGTCTTACTGTCACACCCTGATCTGTTTCACCTGTCCTTGTGCTTGTCTCCACCCCCTCCAGGTGTCACCCATCTTCTCCATTATCCCCTGGGAACTTGAACCTGTTTTCTGTCCGCCTGTGCCAGTTCGTCTTGTACGTTCCAAGTCAACCAGCATGTTTTTCCCGTGCTCCTGCCTTTTCTATTCTCTTTTGCTAGTCCTCCTGGTTTTGACCCTTGCCTGTTTTCTGGACTCTGTGCCTGCCTGCAACACTGTACCTCCTGGACTCTGAACTGGTTTTGACCTTTTGCCTGTCCACGACCATTCTCTTGCCTACCCCTTTTGGATTTAATAATGTCAAAGACTCAAACCATCTGCATCCCGTGTCTGCATCTGGGTCTCACTTTGCGATGTTATGCTTACTGTATAACTCTGCTATGATAGTTATTTTTTTCAGAACTGAGAATGAACACTATACCAATAGAGCTAATGCCATTCAGGGTTTCCTTCATGGGTCAGAGAGCAGCTTACAGTGTCATGCACCTGCTTCCGAGTCTCTATATGAAAACCTTCTGGAAAAAGTTAAGCACACAATTTTACCTTGCACCTGCTTTCAAGGTCACAAATGAAACTTCTGAGGCTCCTGAAGTCGGCTTTCTGAGGGTTTTGTTGATATGCTTTCAAATTATGAGGAATAAAGACTAAGTATTTTGGTTTTTATTCATTAAAACACAGCTTATTCCAGTGGGAAATGATTTTGTCACCTTGTATATTGTTGAAAATAACCTTTTTCCTATACACTAATCTAACAAAGACTCAAGTGCAATTTTGTTATTTATTTGTATTATATATTAAGTTTCACTGCTTGCGCCGAAAAATGGCTATGTGATGCTAATATATTACCTTTAGAATTGTAATATACACTGAGTACACCAAACAATAGGAACACCTTCCTAAAATTGAGTTGCACCCACTCGGGGCATGGACTCTACAAGGTGTCGAAAGCGTTCCACAGGGATGTTGGCCCATGTTGACTCCAATGCCTCCTACAGTTGTGTCAAGTTGGCTGGATGCCCTTTTGGTGGTGGACCATTCTTGGTACATTGCGTTGCAGTTCTTGACACAAACCGGTGCGCCTGGCTCCTACTACCATACCCCATTTAAAAGGCACATTTTTTGTCTTGCCCATTCACCCTCTAAATGGCTCACACACAATCCATGTATCAATTGTCTAAAAACTTAAATATCCTTCTTTAACCTGTCTCCTCCCCTTCATCCACACTGAAGTAGATTTAACAAGGGATCATAGCTCTCACCTGTTCAGTCTGTCATGGACGAGCAGGTGTTCCTAATGTTTTGTACTAGTGTATGTTCACACACACACATATATTGATTGGTCTGTTTGTGTTCTGAGAACAAAAAGCATAAGCATTTGTGAATTAAAGACGGGGGGACGATATTGCTGTCTCTCCCACAGATGGCTAAACCTGCCACAAAGGGACATGTCTGTCTCCAACACAATTGATGTCATGCTCCCCCTTTCCTCTGATAGATGTGCTTAGATTGTGAGAAGAAAAGCATTTGTGTAATCCTTCTTCCAATGGAGATATGTTTTACAGACGCCTGGCCCTTATCGGTGATTGATAACGCTTAACTCAAAAACATATTTAAGCATTAGGAACGTCAATATTTTGCCGGCAACTGAAGGTGACCCTTGGCTCCTCTGTTTGCTGTTCGCGCGCAGAGGGGTTTGATGGTAAATTTGTAAGGGTGGTTATGTGGGGAGGCTATTATGGATTTGCTATCTTGGCCTGAAGTGTTTGCGCCTGATTATGTGATTAAATCAATAATAATTTCTGTTTGGGCTCCTTGGCTCCTCTGCTTCATATTCTTTTTCCTGTGTAGCTGAGCGGAACGGCCAGAGAAAGTAGACACACACACAAGAACATGAACGAACCACAAGGCTATACAATTCAAACAGGGGGAATCTGTAAACACCAACAGTGCTAGAACAATTCTAAAAACAGATGGTTTGGACAGAGAGGAAATGTTTTATATGGCAATTTAATTTTAACAGTTACTCTGACCCAAAACAAACTGATATGCCCGTACAGTAATGAAGATATTTAAAATATCTCAAGTAATAATCAGTCTGACAAAGCACCGGATTGAAGAAGTGACTGTCTGGAAATGGTTTGGACCTGGTCCAAAAGTGAAATGTTGAATTTACATTCTATCAATATAATATTTCAATATACATGGTTCATTTCTAGTTGAAAACTCAGCCAAAATGTGATGTTTATTATATGTAGATGTTTTGCCTTTGCCTGGTGGGTAGGCCTTAGTCACACAGATCAACCATATGCCCTAGTGGTGACAAATCCTAAGGTCGTGTTCCCCTGCTCAGAACGTTGCGTGCATCAACCAAAGGTTGCGTGCCACTTCATCTGCTGTGTCATTGACTGACAGAATGCTATAACATATGATATGACTAGCTGATACGTACAATACTTATCCAGGCATTGTAAGATCTGGCAGGCACCAACAACACCTGGGCAGAGGAACGCACCTTAATAAGGCTGCGTTTAAAACAGGGAGCCCAATCCTGATATTTTTTCCACTAATTGGTCTTTTGACTAATTACATCAGACCTTCAGATCTTTATCAGAGCTGATCTGATTGGTCAAAAGACCAATTATACGCCTTTCAAACAAATACATTTCCCCGCCAACTTTAGCATGCCGCCACCTATTTGCAGACTTTTCTTTATATCTGAAAGGTATTGCTGGCAACAAAGCCTATACGTTTATTTCCACCAACCAACCTAGTCTTGATTTCCATAATATGTTTAAAAGTCCCGCCAACCCCTCAGTATAAAATGTCCCCTTTCATCTTAACGGCATTGACACGTATTAAATCATGAACATTCTATTGTTGTTCTCTGACATCAAACCTGTCCTTGTCATTATGAAAAAGTATAAACAAAATGTGCAGCTTGCATGCAGCAGCTTGGTCCAAAAATCTATGTTACCTGCTCTATTTTTTTGCAGCAACAAAAAAAAGCATCCGTTTAAAAATGTATTTCGGAAAAATACATCTAGCAAGCCAGGCAACTAAATGCAACTTTCCAGACATTGTTTTGGTTTGCTGTTAGTTAAAGTGAAACTGACAGCGTTTTAGCAACAGGAAATCTTATTTAAATCTGATCATATACACCCCCAGGAAGAATATAACAAAAAATATATATTTTCCGACAAGCGAGCACTTAGATATGGTAATTTTTACATTTTTCATAAATTCAAAGAATATTTGGGAATGATGTATAGTATAGTAAGGTATTTGTGAAAATTCTATAGCAATATAGAGTAAGAAAGCGCCCGTGCGTTTGACCAATTAATAGGCACTGTAGTATATACAACCTAATAAAAACATCTGTCTTGTCCAGGACTGGAGTCTACGCGGACCGGTGCCCCATAGCCAATCAGCGTTACAGTAGGCTTACATGCAAATAAGCCATTTGCCACATGGGCCTGCCATCATTCACTTTGAACTGGACTGTGTGGCATGCCCTGATCTGTTTCACCTGTTCCTGTGATTGTCTCCACCCCCTCCAGGTGTTGCTTATTTTACCCAGTGTATTTATCCCTGTGTTTCCTGTCTCTCTGTGCCAGTTTGTCTTGTATGTTAGTCAAGTCAACCAGTATGTTTTTCCCATACTCCTTTTGCCCTTCTCTTTTTGATAGTCTTCCTGGTTTTGACCCCTGCCTGACTCTGGTCTACATCCCTGCCTGCCCTGACCTTGATTCTGCCTGCCCTTCAGTACCTTTTGACCTTTTTGCCGGTCCACGACCATTCTCTTGCCTTACCCTATTGGATTAATAAATATTGTAAGACTCAAACCATCTGCCTTCTGTCATGATACTATGTGTTTACATGTAGTAGCAACAGCGCAACTTTAGATCATTAAAGCGCATTCGCCAAAAGCCATAAAATAATAGTAGCCTGCTCATCCGTCTGTCCTAACCCACGTTTTGACAACTGAATGGGACCTTGCCTGCCTACCCGCCCATTTGATCGACGTCAAGAGATATGCTAACTATGGATAACAGTCGTTCAAGTTCAGCATAGCGATTCACATTTTTGTCCAATCTAACCAAATGACACCTACATCTCTAGCTGTAGCCACCGACAACAATATGAGGGGAAAAAGTCGGTCACTCACCCACTCCTCCAATGACATGACATCCTCCTAGCAGCTAGCTAACATTAGACTCCGTGTTTTTAGCTCGCTAAATAAATAATGAATGCAGCACTGCTGTATGGTGCAATCAATGTATTGTACTGTGGTTGAGTAGCCAGTCTTAGCTACTGCTCAATGGTTGCTGTAAAAAGGCCTACATGTTTCTCCTTTGCATGGTGTTTTGATGCAGGTTTAGTTTTTTTGGATTATTCATGGTCAAGGTTTAAAAACCAAAGCCAGACTGCAACATTTTAGTAGCCTAGCTAGGACTGTGTAAACGGGACACAAAAGCAGCACAATTGAAGTTTAATTCACCGATTCCAGCGCGTCAGGCTGTAATTTCATAAAGTAGATAACTGTTGACTCGCTTGTGTGTGTCCTGTTGCCTATTGTCCTTGGTAATTTATACCAGCGTATAAATCCTTTATCTTAACTTTTTTTGACAACCAAGATGACATTTTCTGTAGGCTACAGCAATGACTCATTGGAACTGAAACTTGGCACTGACATTTAGCCTACAACTCTTTAAACTTTCGGTCTGTGCGATTAGTGATGATATAATACAGCACACTGGCTGGCTCCTGTGTGTGGCTCTGGGAGGAGGGTTGTGTGTGTGTGGCAATGCACTGCTGTTTGGCGGGCAGCACGTTGGCAGTGCTTGCTGTGACTTGTAGTGCAGCGCAACGCGGGTGGTATGGTAGGGGGCCAAATGATTTGGGTTGTCAAATCATTTGTACGGCCTGGATAGAAATCTGTCATGCCTTGTGTTTGACACATGCGCTAGCCTATTACCCATGTTATGATTGACTTGGGATCATTTCCCTGGCTAGTTTGATTGTATAGAAATTCCCATTCTTTGTTACAATCATCCGTTTCTGTTCAAAACATCAGTCACTTGAAACAGTGCATCAAATTGGTGCAGGTGGCAAACAATGTGCCAGGCCAGCTTTGATTTACAACCTGATAGCAATATTTTTTGGACGACCAAGAAATGTATTGGTGAATTATATTAATCATGCATTGAACTGCATCCATCTATTTTGCCTGGATTTTGTTTTGTCAATAGAACCTCTTTTTAAAACCTCAAGTTGGTTTAGAAGAACAAACTGGGAATTCATTTGATATCTTTGACTGATGTTATGATTATCTGTTCTTTTCATATCTGCAAAGTAGTTACAACGCTGTCAGTTCCACTATTATCTAGATGGCTAGCCAGCTCATATAATTACCAGAACATATCTGACAACGTTTTGAGTTAAGCTGTATTTTATCTCTCTCTCTCTGCTAGAGTTTGGTGCTGAGCTGTGCCAACCACTCCTCAGGAACCACAAGTGCTCCCCTTTCTGGCACTGGCAATTTTTGTTCTTGTGTCTAGACTACAGGAAATGCAAAATTAAGTTTGTTTACAACCAACAGGAACTTGAACCAGAAGCTGTTATGTGATTTAAGAGTGCTACCCAGAGTGTGTGTGGTGGTTCAACCCCAATAGATTTGGCTGTGATCGACAAGAAACAGAATAACCAGATCAGCTTAGTACCAGCAGTATGAGAGGCAAAATACTGTATTTTAGTGTCGAGATTAGGGTCAAGATTAGGGTTACGGTAAGGACAGCACATCTGTCCTTACCGTAATGAACGCATGACTCTTGTCAGTGAAAGCTTAGTGTGTGTATGTGTGTGTGCGCGCGCGAGCGTGCATATTTGTTCTGGGTTAGCTCAGACGCCAGCGAGATTCCCTCAGCACCCTCTTAAATCCATACCCAATAAAAATCAGCGCCGTCTCGAAAAACAAAAGCCAGGAAAACATCTGTAAAACATTGATTTTGCAGACTGCATACCTAATGAGAAAATAAATCATTTTTGATTAATTAACCTAAAATTTGAGAATCCAAATTGCCACAAGGGAGATGACAAGCCCAACAGGCGTGATCGGTAGGTAGGCCATAGCTAGTGTTCAGGTGTCCCTGCTGGTTTCTGCTCCACTGACGGAGGAGAGCTTTTATACAAGCTGGTAGTCCTAGTTTACTTCTCCATTCAACAATACTACACAAACATGCTTCTCCTGTACTCATTAGAAAAACATGCATACTGTTCCTGTTATAATTAGCACACTCTTGTCGTATGTTTTCCACTGATGAGGCCAGGAGTGAGAGCAGGTTGAATTATGTCGCGAATACAAGCAAGTATCTTTTCCCCCTACATCATGTAATGTTGTCAACAAACATATTTAGCAAATCTGGATGAAATGCCAGGGATAAAACTGATGTGAGATTATCCACCAAAACATTGCTTACTGTCTCACACACCCCACAGAAGAATACMTCACATACAGAAACAGACACACACACACAGCTCCAGGCTTTTCTCATCGACACACACCAGAGAGAAGTAAGCAAATAGACACCAGGACTCCGGGAGGGTGCTGAGTTTAGTCGCATTCACAGCACAGCTGGTTCACCAAGGCCGAAAAAAAGTAGAGTTTATTTGTTTTTTAATACTGCAGAGACAGTGGTTTGACAGATCTGCTCGAACGGAATCATAGCAGGATACGGCTGAAGGAGCGTGAGAAATGTCTAATTTTGTATTTATTTTTAATTTGGTTCATCACTGTTTTTGGTCTGTCACAGTTAATTATTATAGCATAATATTTTTTTTTACATGTATAGATTCAAATCAAATCAAATTTTACTGGTCACATGCAGATGTTAATGCGAGTGTTGTGAAATGCTTGTGCTTCTAGTTCCGACCATGCAGTAATATCTAACCATTTCCCTTTAGCGAAAGCATAATCACTGTACATTAAGAGAGAACCAGGATGACCTCCTAGCTTGTGATGGTCAGTGGGTCATTGTAATGCTGTTCAGAATCACAACAGAGATTTATGGTCACAGTTACAGTTCCCAGAATGCAATGTCACTCTGTCACCCCCTCATCAATCTACTCTCTCTCTCGCTCTGACCGTAGAGATCTTTTTATTCTCTATGTTTGGTTGGTCAGGATGGGAAACTCTATGTTCTTTATTTCTATGTTTTGGCTGGGTATGGTTCTCAATCAGGGACAGCTGTCTATCGTTGTCTCTGATTGGGAATCATACTTAGGCAGCCTGTTTTGCCACCTTAGTTTGTGGGATGTTGTTTTTTGTTAGCTCTGTGAAGCCTACAGAACGTGACATGTGTTATTTTTGTTGTTGTTTTGTTTGGTGTTCTGAGTAAATAAAGAATCATGAACACGTACCACGCTGCACCTTGGTCCACTTCTTCAGACGATGCATTACACACATGAGACTGAATAATTTGCAATGCCCAACTTTCTGAATGATCAATAATATGAAATGTTTACTATAAATAACTCAGTTTAAACTGACTTTAAAAAGACTCAACCGTCACAACTCCGTTTGTGCCCCCTCCCAGAAATATCCTTGGGCACAATTTTTTTTTCATCATAAGTACCTTCATTCATAGTCATGCAGAGACATGAATGTCTTACCTAAATTCAATAAAGTCATTTTTATATGCCCAACATTTTATATCAAGGAAGCTTGGATTGGACATCTCTGTAAACCCTTGCTTGTCAAAACAAAAACATCTAAAAGAGGATGGCTGAGCTACTAGAATGTTCTGGCACCTTAAGGTAACAAAACTAAATTCAAATCATGGAGAGAGATACTCGGAGGTCTCTGTGTCCGCAAAAGACAGAAAACCAAGCTGTACCTAAATCTCTTTTTGTGTGTCAAGGGAAACAGATTGTTCTACAAGTCATGGACATGTTTTCTCTCAACCTCCTTCAACTGGAGACACCGTGTAATTGTTTTTGGCACAACAGTGTTTAAAATACCCAGAAAAGATTTGTTGAATCAACTTTGTTTCCAAGTCATATCAACAAAAACATTTAATGCGATGACGTTCAATCAATGTGGGAAAACTGATTGATTTTGAAAAAAAATCATCAACATAAGGTATTTTAGTATTTTTTTTTACCCAACTTTGAACCTAAATCCAACGACATGGTGAAAACTCAACTAACTATAAATCAAAACTAGACATTGAACTGACATCTGTGGGTAGTGTAGGAAACAACGCTGCCTCAAACATTTACATTTTGACATTGTGTGACGTCTCCACTTTCCAAGCATATTGAAAGAGTTGCTTTATGGTCAGATGCACTCTATTGTGTTACTGTCCTCTTACAGTCTGCTCCAGACTGACCGTGTGTCTAATTTGCTACCGAACACAAATAAGTACACAATACACGTCAAATCAAACCAACACAGCATTCCTCTTTCTCCTCACTCGTAAACTGTTATCTTAACGAGACATGTCCCATGATCTGCGCACTGAGATATTGAACGTCATTAATTGCCTCCCTTCCCTAATTTACAAGGGGTGACGTGTCCTTTTGAAAATGTAAAGAAAAAAGAAAAAGAGAAACGTAAATCCCTTTGATGAATGTGCCTTCTGAATCACACATTCCCATGACAACCGGGGCAGCTTGCCATGCCATTGAGAGGCTGTGAGGGGTGACATAAGTGGCATTCTCACAGTCTAGATCACACCAATGCATCATTTCCTGGAGCTGGGCCTGAAACTCATACATACAACCAACTGTTCTAACTGTCTTTTAACCTCTTTTCCTCTCTCGGTGTGTCATTCCTTCTCCCTCAATTTTTTGGGGGACAATAGTTCGTTGAGAGCGGACTAAGGAGAGCAAAGGGAGAATCTAGTGAAAGACGACTGATGTTAGGATATAAAATGATATAGGGAAGGTAGAAGTAATAAATAAGAGGGGGATATATTATATTTATATACATGATGATATCTCCATGTCGGAACCATACTAACTTCCTCTTACTTCCTGTCCCCATATAACCTTCAACGCCTGCATGACAGTCACACCCTTTGACAATTTCATCACGGCAAATGGAACAGACAAAGTATAAACAAATATCCTTCCAAACTGCATCAGAATCATAATCTGCCTGAAAATGAACATCAATATCAAATTTTAAACCGGTAATTTCCCATAATGACCAAGCAAACGGAAGCTCAGAAACACAGCAGATGCTTTCACATGACATTCCACAGCTGGATCTAGTGGACATAGCTACCGGCTAGAAAAAGAGCCTGTATACAACCAGACATGTTTTTGATGTGGATACTGGACCAGTGTGTTGTTTTTTATGGAGTTTTTGGTGTCTTTTTAAAGGGTTGGGGGGCAAAGCAGACGGCACATTTTTGTTCTACATTCATGGACATTGGACAATAAATTTATCTTCCGATGTTCAAATTTGAATGTATTTATTTATCTATCATGAACATGTAATGAAAAGGTGGTCAAGAACAATACCTTGTTAATTTATCCTATACAATATTTATAAGTTGTAACAATTATAATTTACAAGCTAGCACATTTTTATATACAGTGGGGCAAAAAAGTATTTAGTCAGCCACCAATTGTGCAAGTTCTCCCACTTAAAAAGATGAGAGAGGCCTGTAATTTTCATCATAGGTACACTTCAACTATGACAGACAAAATGAGAAAAAGAAATCCAGAAAATCACATTGTAGGATTTTTAATGAATTTATTTGCAAATTATGGTGGAAAATAAGTATTTGGTCACCTACAAACAAGCAAGATTTCTGGCTCTCACAGATTTTATTTATCTTTATACTATTTACACAAACCACGATATTGTTCACAGTGATGAAAAGTGACCATAAAGATCATAAGGACAACAACGCACTCCAATCGCCACTGGCTGTTATCACTAACCAGCGCTAGATCATCCGAAGGCGAGAGGTCAGTACAGGTGCATCAAGCAGGGACCGAGAGACTGAAAAACAGCTTCTATAAGGCCATCAGAGCCACACATGACTGTTAAAGCCACCCTAACATTTAGGGGCGCTGCAACATCCTGACTCAATCCAGCCACTTTAAAAATGGGAATTGATGGAAATTATGTAAAATTGCTAGCCACTTTAAACAATGCCACTTATATAATGTTTACATACCTCACATTACCACATCTCATATGTATATACTGTACTCTATATCATCTACTGCATCTTGCCATTTTATGAATAATGTACCACTAGCCACTTTAAACTATGCACTTTAATGTTTACTATACTACAGTACTCATCTCATATGTATATACCGTACTCTATACCATCACTGCATCTGCCATGCGTTCTGTACCACCACTCATTCATATATCTTTATGTACATATTCTTTTATCCCTTTACACTTGTGTGTTGTGT
>NC_036845.1:18595965-18609457 GCF_002910315.2 Salvelinus sp. IW2-2015
CTCAGCAGACCTGTAACTTATTCTTTAAGAGCTCTTCTGTCCTCCACTCGTTACTGTTTAATGGCACCTGTTTGAACTTGTTATCAGATATAAAGACACCTGTACACACCTCAAACAGTCACACTCCAAACTCCACTATGGCCAAGACCAAAGAGCTGTCAAAGGACACCAGAAACAAAATTGTAGACCTGCACCAGGCTGGGAAGACTGAATCTGCAATAGGTAAGCAGCTTGGTTTGAAGAAATCAACTGTGGGAGCATTATTAGGAAATGGAAGACATACAAGACCTGATAATCTCCTCGATCTGGGGCTCCACGCAAGATCTCACCCGTGGGGTCAAAATGATCACAAGAACGGTGAGCAATCCCAGAACCACACGGGGGACCTAGTGAAGGACTGCAGAGAGCTGGGACCAAGTAACAAAGCCTACCATCAGTAACAAACTACGCGCCAGGGACTCAAATCCTGCAGTGCCAGACGTGTCCCCTGTTAAGCCAGTACATGTCAGGCCGTCTGAAGTTTGCTAGAGAGCATTTGGATGATCCAGAAGAAGATTGGGAGAATGTATATGGTCAGATGAAACCAAAATAGAACATTTTGGTAAAACTCAACTAGTCGTGTTTGGAGGACAAAGAATGCTGAGTTGCTCCAAAGAACACCATACCTACTGTGAAGTATGGGGTGGAAACATCATGCTTTGGGGCTGTTTTTCTGCAAAGGGACAAGGACGACTGATCCGTGTAAAGGAAAGAATGAATGGGGCCATATATCGTGAGATTTTGAGTGAAAACTCCTTCATCAGCAAGGGCATTGAAGATGAAACGTGGCTGGGTCTTTCAGCATGACAATGATCAAACACACCGCCCGGGCAACGAAGGAGTGGCTTCGTAAGAAGCATTTCAAGGTCCTGGAGTGGCCTAGCCAGTCTCCAGATCTCAACCCATAGAAAATCTTTGGAGGGAGTTGAAAGTCTGTGTTGCCCAGCAACAGCCCCAAAACATCACTGCTCTGGAGGAGATCTGCATGGAGGAATGGGCCAAAATACCAGCAACAGTGTGTGAAAACCTTGTGAAGACTTACAGAAAACTTTTGACCTCTGTCATTGCAACAAAGGGTAATAAAAAAGTATTGAGATAAACTTTTGTTATTGACCAAATACTTATTTTCCACCATAATTTGCAAATAAATTCATTAAAATTCCTACAATGTGATTTTCTGGATTTTTTTTCTCATTTTGTCTGTCATAGTTGAAGTGTACCTATGAATGAATTACAGGCCTCTCTCTTTTTAAGTGGGAGAACTTGCACAATTGATGGCTGACTAAATACATTTTTTGCCACACTAACTATTTTGCAAATATAACTCATTAGGTGTTCACAGCGAAGCTGTGAAACCTATTTGTATTCTTAGATCACATTTTTGCTCAAATAACTCAAGCATAGATTTGTAACAATAAATAAATTTTGGCATACTAATGGAGGCTATGCCTGGTGCCCAAATTGATGACGTATTGTACGTCATCAATTTTGGGCACCAGACTCTCCCTACACAGAATTTAGAGACCATGAGTAAATTGGTCCAAAATAATGGCACCGATGGCTATAGGGGCGTTACTATTTTTTTTTTAGGGGCGTTACTATTGTTTTGCGCCCCTATAGGGGCGCAAAACAACTTCCGCGCCGAAAAGAGATGGCCGCTCGCTTCGCGTCCTTGGAAAATATGCAGTTTTTTGTTTTTTTATGTGTTATTTCTTACATCGGTACCCCAGTTAATCTTAGGTTTCATTACATACAGTCGGGAGAACTACTGATTACGATTAACGTCAACTCATCATCGTTCCTACCAGGAATATGACTTTCCCGAAACGGATCCAGCGTTTTGCCTTCCACCCAATACAATGGATCTGATCCCAGCCGGCGACCCTGTGCGACGCCGAAAAAGGGGCAAACGAGGCGTCTCGTGGTCAAGCTTCGGAGACGGGCACATCGCGCTCCACTCCCTAGCATACTACTCGCCAATGTCCAGTCTCTTGACAATAAGGTTGATGATCGAGCACGGGTAGCATTCCGAGAGACATCAGGGATTGCAACGTGCTCTGCTTCACGGAAACATGGCTAACTCAAGGGACGCTAACGGAGTCGGTGCAGCCAGCTGGTTCTTCATGCATCGCGCCGACAGAAACAAACATCTTTCCGGTAGAAGAGGGGGGGGGGGTATGCCTTATGATTAACGAAAAAGTGGTGTGATCATCATAACAACACACAGGACTCAAGTCATTCTGTTCACCTGATCTAAACTCCTCACAATCAAATGTCGACCGCATATTCTACCAAGGGAATTCTCTTCTCATAATCACAGCCGTATATATTCCCCCCAGCAGACACATCGATGGCCTGAACGAACTTTATCTGACTCTTTGTAAACTGGAAACCACACCCCCTGAGGCTGCATTCATCGTAGCTGGGGATTTTAACAAGGCTAATCTAAAAACAAAACTCCCTAAATTCTATCAGCATATCGATTGTGTACCAGGGCTGGAAAAACCTAGATCATTGTTGTACTATTTCCATGGTAGTAGTTGTGGAATTGTTAGGTTAGATTACTTGTTGGTTATTACTGCATTGTCGGAACTAGAAGCACAAGCATTTCGCTACACTCGCATTAACATCTGCTAACCATGTGTATGTGACTAATAAAATTTGATTTGATTTGATTTGATTTGATTTATAAGCAGTCTTACTTAAACACTCATATCTGTCACCCCATTTGACCTAGAGACTTTGCATGTAGGTGTCTTTCAACATGCTGAATAAATGTGTTTCAATGGGCCGTAAGGTCCGTCAGGATAGATTTTAGAAAACCTATGAAAAACGTATTCTCGTGAATCACAAGTCCAAATAACACACATTCTGTATGTAGGCCTGTGATACATCGGATTGGTTAAGAGACGGCTGATTTTACATGTCCATTTAAATCCTTTGTAAATCCACTTAACAATGGCCTATCAACTTGAAACTTTTTAGGGTCATTAAAGACATTTTAAGATTGGCTTTGATTTTTTTGCTGAGGAAACAATTCACTCTTGATTATGTAACGCAACTGCTAAAAATATATTTTTTAATCTTCATGGACTAAAAGTCAGATTCACTCCATATAGTCTTTGGACTCATCAAAATAGTCCCTAAAGAGTTTGATAAAATGACATTGATGCATTCAAAGATGGCCACACTATACAAGTAGATGCATATTATCACCTATGCTAATATGGTAAAATATGCAAACAAATACCTATTCTTTCCATAAACCATAGGACCAAATAACACCAACTTTGGAATGTAGGCCCATGGTACATGTCTTAACTTAGTTTGAGAGAAGCTAAGGAATTGGTCAAAAGATCAAAGAACATTTTTGATTTTACGTGTCCATTTAAACCACTCTAAATCCACTCCACATGGGCCTATCATCTCGAAACATGTAATCGCTATCATGGATGTCCCTAAGATGAACCACACTTAATTTGGTATTAATATCTCAAAAACAACGGTAACTATTAAAAACGAAATCTTTGCATATGTAATGCTAATGCTCAAAATCATCTGCAATCATCTTCTCCTCATGAACCATATGTCAGATTCACTCCAGATTTTGTATGTAGACTCATTACATTACTCTTGAATGGTTTTGAGAAAGATTTTCTTCTGTATTCAAAGATGCCAGCACTGTACCTATAGATGCACGTTAGCAGATATTCTAATTCTAAAAATACTTTAAAAATCTTCTCATGAACAATAAATCTGATTTAATCCAGATTTGATATAGAGACTTAATGAATATGATCACTTGCTGCATTTAACGTCAGCCACACTGCACCATTAGATGGCATCATATTACACCAGGCATATAAGAACTGAACCGATGGACATGGGGCCATGAAATTTGGTATGTAAATGTTATGTATGTCCTTACAAGCTGTGTGAATATAAAGTCACTGCAACCTTAGATGACTGCACCAGACCAATTGGTGGCACTATAGATGTCATTGGCACCAGCGGCACCATATGATACTAGAGAATTAACTATTTATCAAGAGGACCTTGTCTCATGAATTAATGCTAGATTTAAATGATGTAGCTGAACAATGTCAAATAGACCACAGAGTTGGTACATTTAAGTACTGACTTTAAGACTGCCGCATTCAAAGATCACCAACCTATAGTACTCAACTTGCGTCATCCTTGTGGTAGTAAGAGATAAACATGGTAATGTTTTCACAAATTGCACATAAAGGAAGATAGTTCATCCTTTTAATTCTGTCCATCGCTGCTCGCAGCTATGTTTTGAATTCTTATCTATCATAATTTGCGCTTACATATTCGGGGACAGACTGTACGTCAATAATAGTAATAGTGCTGATGAAACTGCCTAGCATTCTCTTTTTCTCGGAAATACTGTTGTGACGATCAAACATTGAGATAGTAACATATTATAATGTTGTTCTAATTATATTAGATGGTAAAGATCTCACTTTGCACAACATGTTATACATTATTGTATCATCCCTGTCATAGACAGGCCTTGTAAATAAGAATTTGTTATTAACTGACTTGCATAGTTAAATAAAAAAGAGGAGGTGGAAAAAAGGGGAAATGGAAAATCTTATTAAATAAAGGCAATCAGGTATGGTCTAAGACAAACATCTTTAAAAATTCTGAATACTGTAGGTCATAAGGCGTTTGAGACACGTACTTAAAAATAATCAAATACATAAAATAAAATTGTGGACCTCATTGAAATTGTATTTTCATGGATTTCCAGCAAATAGCCAATAAAATCTACTTTTATGTATACATAAAAGAAAATGGAAGACGAAAATGCAAACTGCTGTGGTAGGTGACAATGAAAGGTTATGGTTGGAAAGAACTCACTTCGTACGATACAGCTGTAATTATATGTTTGCTGTCCGTGTCCCATATCCTTCAGGTTGTGTGATGTCTGCCTCTTCTTATTTACAATCTCAATAACATCACCTTGGAAACACAGTTGTAGTGATGGATGGGGACGCTCTGCATGAACCTCGTTCCAATTCAGGTGCCAATTCTCCCAAAAAGCGAAGAAAAATTAAACAAGAAATGTAAAAAAGATATACTGAAAATATATAAAGACATCAGACAGAGTAGATGGATGGAACCCAAATAAGCTGCTGAGTTATATTTATCAGTTAAGAAAACATGTTTTCTTAACTGCCAAGTTCCCATACCACCATCAACAGTCGGTAAGAAAGATACCCAGATGAGCATGTCTGTTGGCATGTGCTAAATGGTTCAAATCACCTCAGGTATAGTAGATGTTTCTCTTCTGTGAAGAACAAGGCTCCTCATTGCACTGTCAACACACTGCCAACTGCTTCTTTCCCTGCTTTTAGGTTTCCTCTCTGACATGGGTACCTTTGTGTTTCCAATTAGAATACTTCAACATAATGCCTGAGTAATTAGTCACCACAGTGACGCAGATGTTCCTGTAAGTTCCATGTCCTTAGAATACCGCTGCTCGGTTGAAGCAACACACAAACCTGCCCGGAAGTTTACAGATCTTTCTTTGGATATTATTTGATGTGCATACCTAATAAAACAGTGTGTTTTGTATCGTTATCAAATAAAGAATGCTCATGATGAAATAACCAATGGGCCCGTCTAATGTCACAGGGACAGGGGACCGCTGGGTGACGCTGCATTTGAAAAGAGCTCGAGCGCGAGTCGAACAGCAGGATGTGAGAGGACATAAGGAGGAAACAAAGTTTGACTGATTGATCTGGTCTGGCTTTTACAGTGAGGACAAGGAGACATGCTTTCCAGAAGAAAGGTCTTGACAAAAGGAAACAAAGTTCAATTAAAATAGAGGAGGAAGAAAGCATTGATTGATAAGAGGATATATTTAAACTGGTACCCAGAGGGCCGAGAAAATCTCTCACACTGATGACACAAATTCTTGAGGGAAATTGATGTTAATTGGTGTCTAGACATTTTATTACTGGGCTAAAACACCAAAGGATGGCTATCTCTTAGTCTATATATTATCCTCCCTCCTTAAATGTATAAAAGTTCAGTAAAATACAGGACTTATTCATTGGTCTATAGAGGGAGGAGACTGAGCAACGTGACACCAGTATATTTGTCAGGCGTCGTGTTTCAGTGAGGTCATTTGAGGTCTTTGGGCGTTTGTTCTACACTCCATCCCCTGTTCCATTTTTTTTTGTGTGTAAACACAAGCGCAATCTGAAGGGGGTAAAACAGGAGCATAAACTATACCGAACGGCATATCTACGAAATGTTATGACCCTTAAAAGGTGTTTCTAGGTGAGTGGCGTTATTATCAGATGGCAGTAATGTGGAACAGACGTCGTGGTGCAAAAATCATGAATTGAGAACTGAGAGATATCACGTTTCCAGAGGACATTTGCATTTGTACCTTTCATGGAATGGAAAGAACAGGTGCTGTGTGAACGGGTCATACTCATGTTAATGCAATTTAGGAGTTGCTTTAGGAAGACATTACCCCTCTGTCTGTCTCTACAAAACCTGTTTTGAGTTTATCAAGAACCATGGCTATAATGGTCTACGAGACTACCATATAAACAGTTGGTTAATGTTAAGAAAAGCTTGCCTTTTCTACAAGAAATATGGTACATTTTGGTATATGAACCACCGTAGCCAGCTCAAAAACACCACATATCAACAGGTTTTGTATGTATTTGGGTGGATAAGAGGAATTTGGAATGAAATATATATCTAACTAATTCAGTGATGTACTACAACTAAAAAATACATTTTAAATGGACACACAGAAACACTTTGTGTGGATGAGCCTGTGAGCATGTGTCACTTTTTAGTGGAAAATTACAGCTCTCTGAACAATTCCTCAGCAGGATCCCCATTCTGAAGTGTATTTTCCCTGCAAATCACAATTATTTTCCTCATGCTCACTTGTAATGGGCATCCCTACTGTGCTGAAGAAGGCACTTTTATTCATAAATGTATTACTGGCACAGAATCACGAGCTTATTTCTTATGGTAGGACCAGGGGGTTATTGACATAATAACATTCTTCCATTTGAAAAATGACTCTCTATCACTAAAAACAATGCAATTCACTAGGTGGAAGCTTTTGTATGATTGAAACCCCCTACAGCAGGCACAACACATAAGTGTAGGGAGGAATAAAGAGGTCAGATTTATGACACCAAACAAGTAAAACAAAAGGACCAGATGTCATTGTAAATACTGGATAGGGAAGAGGCCCCAAAAGCAATTCTTTTAAAAACATGATCAATAGCCTAAATGTTTTTGTCAAAGTGAAAAAAAGAGACGCACGGCTGAAGTTTGGAAGTTTACATACACTTAGGTTGGAGTCATTAAAGCTCGTTTTTCAACCACTGCACAAATGTCTTGTTAACAAACTATAGTTTTGGCAAGTTGGTTACGACATCTACTTTGTGCATGACACAAGTAGGTTTTTCAAAAGTTGTTTACAGACAGATTATTTCACTTATAATTCACTGTATTACAATCCCAGTGGGTCAGAAGTATACATACACTAAGTTGACTGTGCCTTTAAACAGCTTGGGAAATTCCAGAAAATTATGTCATGACTTTAGAAGCTTCTGATGGGCTAATTGACATAATTTGAGTCAATTGGAGCTGTACCTGTGGATGTATTTCAAGGCCTACCTTCAAACTCAGTGCCTCATTGCTTGATATCATGGAAAAATCAAAAGAAATCAGCCAAGACCTCATAAAAAATTGTAGACCTCCACAAGTCTGCTTCATCCTTGGGAGCAATTTCCAAACGCCTGAAGGTACCACGTTCATCTGTACAAACGTGGTACTCAAATCAATCTCAGAACAACAGCAAAGGACCTTGTGAAGATGCTGGAGGAAACAGGTGCAAAAGTATCTGTATCCACAGTAAAACGAGTCCTATATCGACATAACCTCCCGGGTGGCGCAGTGGTCTAGGGCACTGCATCGCAGTGCTAGCTGCGCCACCAGAGTCTCTAGGTTCGCGCCCAGGCTGGGCTGGGTTCGCGCCCAGGCTCTGTCGCAGCCGGCCGCAACCGGGAGATCCGTGGGGCGACGCACAATTGGCATTGCGTCGTCCGGGTTAGGGAGGGTTTGGCCGGTAGGGAGGGTTTGGCCGGTAGGGATATCCTTGTCTCAGTATGTAAAAATGTAATAAAATGTATGCACTCTACTGTAAGTCGCTCTGGATAAGAGCGTCTGCTAAATGACTAAAATGTAAATGTAAAATGATAACCTGAAAGGCCGCTCAGCAAGGAAGATGCCACTGCTCCAAAACCGCCATTAAAAAAAAACAGACTACGGTTTGCAACTGCACATGGGGACAAAGATCATACTTTTTGGAGAAATGTCCTCTGGTCTGATGACCATCGTTATGTTTGGAGGAAAAAGGGGGCGGCTTGCAAGCCAAAGAACACCATCCCAACCATGAAGCACGGGGGTGGCAGCATCATGTTGTGGGGGTGCTTTGCTGCAGGAGGGATTGGTGCACTTCACAAAATAGATGGCATCATGAGGCACGAAAATTATGTGGATATATTGAAGCAACATCTCAAGACATCAGTCAGGAAGTTAAAGCTTGGTCGCAAATGGTTCTTCCAAATGGACAATGACCCCAAGCATACTTCCAAAGTTGTGGCAAAATGGCTTAAGGACAAAGTCAAGGTATTGGAGTTGCCATCACAAAGCCTTGACCTCAATCCCATAGAGAATTTGTGGGCGGAACTGAAAGTGTGTGCGAGCAAGGAGGCCAACAAACCTGACTCAGTTACATCAGCTCTGTCAGGAGGAATGGGCCAAAATTACCCCAATTTATTGTGGGAAGCTTGTGGAAGGCTACCCAAAATGTTTGATCCAAGTTAAACAATTTAAAGGCAATGCTACCGAATACTAATTGAGTGTACCGAATACTAATTGAGTAAACTTCTGACCCACTGGGAATGTGATGAAAGAAATAAAAGCTGAAATAAATCACTCTCTCATTTCACATTCTTAAAATAAAGTGGTGATCCTAACTGACCTAAGACAGGGAATTTTTACTAGGATTAAATGTCAGGAATTGTGAAAAACTGAGTTTAAATGTATTTGGCTAAGGTGTATGTAAACTTCTGACTTCAACTGTAGGGAAAGGAATTCTGTGGGGAAAAAGCAGAAACAATATAAATTATATTCTCTGGATTATCTCAGAAGTGAGGCTTCCTCCAATATTTATGACTTCAGATGTAAAGACGCCACAGGGCGAGAGTAGAGGAATTGGACAGTTTGCACAGATGGTGACCATCCTCAATCAACATTCAAATAAAAACGGAATGAGGGTCTCTCTCTCTCTTCTTTCTCAATGCATGCAGACACAGATAAAAGGTTGGGGTGTAAAAATGTTTAAGAAGGCAGAAGTTGTAAAGAAAAAAGCAGAATTGCTATTCACTTCTTGTGCAATCCTTTCTGCCTTGTTGAACTTTATTAAATTTTGTCGTTCTCTCCTTCCCGTCTGGCCCCCTTTGTCTCATGCGTAACTCACAGATTTTTAGAGGGAATGAGGGGTGCAAGATGAAAAGAATGTGATGGTGGTGGTCATACCACTGTGTGCCAGCTAGACCGTCTCACTTAGGAGAATCCAGGGTGGAAGCATTGGCCAAACTTTACTCTGAATTTACAGTTTTAAAAAAGCCATAGCATTTTATGAAATTACCTGTTTAATCAATCAATTTCTACAATAGATAATGGCTGTTAGTAAAAACTAACTCAATACCTATGTTTTATTGGAAACAACAGAAGGTGAAAGATGCATATTCCTCATCAAAGTCTGAGACTAATGCCACAGCAGATTGATTGAAAGTGGAGATTCAAATTAAATTCTCTCATGATCGAACTGCATGCCTTTCTCACACATTTAAACTCTGTTACACAATTCATAGCAATGTTTTTCTTTAATTAGTTTTTTTTCTGAGAAATGAGTCAGGTCTTACATCACATCGATAGACTGGCCATTCGTTAGATGGGCTCTGAAAAGCAGGACTAATGGTTATGAAAGACCAATCAATGGAAGGGTAGGGGAGTGAGTCGGTGCACTTCCACTCTCTCCTTGACAACCATGTCATGTCTTTCAGAGTCTCCAGGGACCTTTTGATTGAGGCTCATCTTTCATCAGTCCAGCTTTAATCTGCCATTTGACTTGTCTTATAACTCATATTAACTCAATCTATTTGACATACATGTGTATAAATAGAGTATATCATTAAACAGGATATTTTAACTGAATATAGAATAATCACGACAAAACTGTTCTGAGAGACAAGCAGCGGTCTTTATCTATCGATCACATTCGAGGAAAGAGGGGAGAAAGGAGACGACGAAGACAAGATGGAGAGGAGAAAAAGGGTTTTCCAAAACAAACACCCATTCTGAGGTGACATTCGGTCGAGGAAGTCGCAGACACTCTACTATAGTGTCAGGCAAATAAACAAACAGAGGAACGAGCCGAAACGCAATAGCTGACCTTTGTTCAAAGAGGCGATCTAATCTGTTTCCACTTTACTTAATTAGAAAAGCAGAGAGATTTTTTATGTGCACAGTGTTAATGGGAAACAGCTCACAGGTGCTAATTAAAAATCAAAAATGTTTTATGTAACTTCTATTTATTTATCTATGTTTTTCTGACTCGGATGACTTGTCATTAGTATTTTTTATGGCAGATAAATGGATGAAATATTTTTTATTTGTATAAAATATGAAATCAATGTTAAAATCCCCATTGTCTCCACTGGTAGTAGAGGTGTGATGCAGTGAATATATTAACAAGTCTAGGAAATGGTTCCACAGTTGCACTCCTATCGGACATTTCTCGTGCTTGTGACTGGTGATGTGTTTTGGTGCTGTATTTGCCAAAGTAAATGTGCTCACAAATGGTCAATTTAATTTCCAAAACAAGTGTCGTCAACTATTGCAATGTACAGTGAATTATAGGGTCGGCAATTGAAATGTCTCTCCTAAATACTATATAAGGCTTTTTTCCCCACTTTAGGCAATACAGTAATGTACAGGCTTTGATTTATCCACTGCTTGTGCTGGGGTGCCATGTGTGCCCTAAAGGTGGCAACCATAAGGAATAACTTTCTCTTTGTCTTCAACAGTGGGTTACTATGTCAGCAACTGAAGGTTTAATTGAACAACCAATGACTTTCTCACACTACCACATACAGTATGGTCCTAGATATGAGGTATTAAAAACAATCCCTTTAAGCAGGCAGTGTCTTATGGGAATGTGGTTAGTCATGGAGGAAATAATGTCTCAGGAAGTTCTGTCTGTCCGTCTTTCTCTCTCCAACAGCTCTCTCTGTCTGGAATGTCAGTCAGATTCTGAGCAGCCAAAGTAAGGAGCCAAAGTAAGGGAACAGGCCTGTAATTGCATAATACTTTTCCAATCTACTCGATCTTTTACATAGACTGTTTGCAGATAGTTTTTTGACTGGTTAGACATCCATCTGTATTGTGTTTCAGTGCATTGACAAATTCTTAATGAAGGAATTAACGTGTTAGTGATCAGTCCTCTATTTCTATCAGATAAAAGTATATTTACTATGCATAATCTAAAGATGCACTAGCTAATGACGCCACCCTCATGCCAGGCTTTTTTCGAACAATAAAGACACACTTGTATGGGCAGCGTGTGGTCTGTCTCTTAGGGACTGCAGGGGACAGAGGAGACAAATTAGCTTTCTTGACCTTGGCCCAAGTTTTCCTTCCACCCCATCTCCCTCCCCTTCCTTCTCGTCCTTCATGTGTACTTCAAAGGTCAGCTGGTTGACAAAACCCCTCTGTTGTCTGTCACTACCAGACCTATTCAAATGAACAACTCATACTGGCCAATGGAGGATAATGCATGCTTGTAATATGAGTCTGAAAATAGGATCCGAAATTTAGTTATTCTATTCTAACAACTTTACTGAGTCATTCAAGAGGGACTTGAGTCCTTTGAACTATTGTTTGATGGAAGATTTTTAATACACTGAACAAAAATATAAATGCAACATGCATCAATTTCAAAGATTTTACTGAGTTACAGTTCATATAAGGAAATCAGTCAATTGAAATAAATGAATTAGGCCCTAATCTATGGATTTCACATGACTGGGAACACATATGCAGGCAATTCACTCTCTCACCCCTTAAAAAAAAAGGTAGGGGCATGGATCAGAAAACCAGTCAGTATTTTGTGTGACCACCATTTGCCTCATGCAGTGAGACACATCTCCTTTGGATAGAGTCGATCAGGCTGTTGATTGTGGCTTGTGGAATGTTGTCACACTCCTCAAGGTACACGTAGATCCAGAGCATCCCAAACACACTCAATTGGTGACATGTCTGGTGCGTATGCAGGCACTGGAAGAACATGGGAAATGTTCAGCTTCCAGGAATTGTATACAGATACTTGCGACATGGAGCCATGCATTATAATGCTGAAACATGAGGTGATGGTGACGGATGAATGGCACAACAATGGGCCATCACGGTATCTCTGTGCATTCAAATTGCCATCGATAAAATACCCCACCACCACCATGGTTCACTCTGTTCACAACGTTGACATCAGCAAACCGCTCGTCCACACTACGCGGTTCTGAGGCCTGCCAAATTTTCTAAAATTACGTTGGAGACTGATTATGGTAGAGAAATTAACATTCAAAGCTCTGGTGGATATTCCTGCAGTCAGCATTTCAATTACATGCTCCCTCAAAACTTGAGACATCTTGTTGCATTGTGTGCCAAAACATTTTAGTGGCCCTGTATTGTCCCCAGCACAAGGTGCACCTGTGTAATGATCATGCTGTTTAATCAGCTTCTTACAGTTTTTCCCAATTGTTTACAAACTAAAATTGGAACTTGAAACGCAATCACCAAAACCTGAAACTCATGTACCAAATCCCTAAATCAAGTCTGAGAAAATTGCAAGCACAATTCCTGCTTTACACTCAGTTTTCTATTCTATATCACACTTTAAAAAAAACACTATACACACTGTTCTCTACAATAGGCACAAGTACAAGAGCAAAACATTGCAGATCACACAACATTCCAAAATATCAACCGTGTCAGTATGTCGACACTCTCCCGCTTACGATGAAGCAGCTGTACAGGGTTTCATTTGAGAGGAACAGCGTTAGTGTCACGTTCATCGTATGAATCGGACCAAGGCGCAGCGTGGAATGAGTACATTCTTTATTATAATAAGAATGAACACTGAACAAACTAACCAAAATAACAAAACGACACATGAAGCTATACAAAACGAGTGCTGACAGGCAACTACACATAGACAAGAACCCACGAACACCAAAGGGAAAATGGCTACCTAAATATGATCCCCAATCAGAGACAACGATAAACAGCTGCCTCTGATTGGGAACCATATCAGGCCACC
>NC_036845.1:18610892-18654622 GCF_002910315.2 Salvelinus sp. IW2-2015
CCACGTCCAGGATCCTTTACCGTCCAAAATCTCGTCCCATGTCCATGATGTCTGCTCCTTCTGAACACGCTGCTTGGTCCTTTTATGGTGGGTTCGTCGTATGAATCGGACCAAGGTGCAGCGTGGTATGCGTACATTCTTTATTATAATAAGAATGAACACTGAACAAACCAAAATAACAAAACGACACGTGAAGCTATACAAAACGAGTGCTGACAGGTAACTACACATAGACAAGAACCCACGAACACCAAAGGGAAAATAGCTACCTAATCAGAGACAACGATAAACAGCTGCCTCTGATTAGGAACCATATCAGGCCACCATAGACATACAAATCACCTAGACCTACAAAAACCTAGACATACAAAAACTAACGTATCCACCCTAGTCACACCCTGACCTAACCAAAATATAAAGAAAACAGATATCTCAGGTCAGGGCGTGACAGTTGGAGTCAAAGAACTTCACTATGACTATGTGCAAGTAAGTGTCACTGTACTATAGTAATGGCAGTAGATTGAATGTATCTATGCAGTGCCAATAGGACACAGACAAAGCAGTATATGACCTAGGCAGGTGCCCCCATTCTGGGGATGTCTGTGGGTGCACCCGCCTGTAGCTTGTAGATTTGACTGAATGTGTTACCAAACCCACCCCCCACCCCCATCCATGTGTGAAAATGTAAACATTGTAGTCCTGTGTTTTGAGGTACACCATATTCACGGTACAGGGAATTAATTTTATGTTACAGAGAGTCCTGGACTTTGATGCAGCTGCACAGACTCATGAGTTCATTTTCATTGATGAAGCTGGATTCAATCTTGCTAAAACCAGGCGTCGGGGCCGAAATGTTATAGGACAAAGAGCCGTTGTGAATGTCTTGGGGCAGCGTGGGGGAAATATCACCTTGTGTGCCGCCATTAGTCTGCAAGTTCTCCATCACCATGCCACCCTGGGTCCCTATAATACTGCACACAATCATATTTCTGGAGGCACTACATAATGCAGTTGTACAGGACGGACCAGAGCAGCCCCGGTTTGTTGTCATCTGGGATAATGTTAGTTTCCACCAGGCTGCTCTGGTCAGGGACTGGTTTACCAATCACAATAACTTCACAGTTGTATACTTGCCCCCTTACTCCCCATTTCTCAATTCGATTGAGGAATTATTTTCGGCTTGGCGTTGGAAAGTGTATGATCACCAATCACATGCACGCCTGCCTCTTCTGCAAGCAATGGAAGAGGCATGCGGAGACATTGAGGTGAGGTCAGTCAAGGGTTGGCACGCAAGGCGATATTTTCCTGGTTGCCTAGCCAGGGATGACATTGCTTGTGATGTGGATGAGGTGATGTGGCCAGACACTAACAGAAGGCGGGATCCATAAACCATCCACCCCATCGCTTACAATATTTTTGTTTTGTTTACCATTGTACTGTAATTTTACTGTAATTATTTTTGAGTTTACAGTAACATGTATTGATTACTGTAATTCTACTTTTGTGTTTTTTTGTTGTAAAAACCTGCAATGGCTAAAAAATAGTCCGTATATATTTCTTTCTGAAGCCTTTCTATTTTTGTGTTCATTGAAATGTGAGTAGATGTACTGTACTGGAACAATCTTTCACAGAAGCCTGTACGAGAAAATGAAAAAGGTATATAAAGTACATCAGTGTGTTGCTGCTTTGAAATGGTAATTCAAATGGTGCGTGTGTTTATCATCTTGAAAAAGGATTGTTAGGTTTTGATGGCAGAGTTTCATTTTGACATAGACGTGAGATGTTTATCTCCAAGTTGTGTCTTCTTTGGCTTGTGTGTAGAGTTTTGACACAATGAGCCAAATTCCGCAGTGTGTAAGCAATCGCAAAAAACTGTAATAGATTTTAAAAAGACTGTATATTCATCCATATGAAGGGCTTGTGCTAAAATGACCACCATCAAATACAGTAAATACTGTATGTCACATTACTGACCACAGCTTTCCGTGAGAACATGCAGTTCACAAGGTCACTCGGATACAAACGTTACAAACGAAAGGACATTTTTTAAGCAGATAGACCTAATTGGTTTAAAAACACACAAGAAATGTGATTTTCCGTACCAATGGGGCCCTTCGCTGATGCTAAAATGGGAGACCTTTGGTCATTGCTGTGAAAAGAACCCATTCAATGATATTGGATTGTAACACCAACAGACAAATCTAATTCACACAGTGCGCACTGAGGCACGTCCTTGTGTGAATATGTTGAGCGCAAGTGCAGAAATAACCTGGGGTGTTCAAGGGGTGAAGATGCACTGTGTTAATGCTCATGCTACTTCATTGATCTTGAGCACTCAATCTTTTAGGCACCACACATACAGCCTATATTTCATCATGTGAGATACAGTACATCAATATCACTGCCAAGGACCTATATTTCCACGCGGACTCACACTGGCATTGTCCTCTGTCTACGCATCGATTTCAGAGGGAAGAAACCGTGTTTTGTAGGACATGGCACTGTCACACCTCACGGACTTGGCAAAATTGTCAACATATGTCCTTGTTAGACATATTAATGATAACAATGGAGGATGGAGGAAGAGGTGGTTATTTTCCTCTCCTGAGGGGCTAGGAGAGCTAATCATTAGCATCACGATGCCTCTGTGAATCAGGTAGTGACTGAGGACTATGACAATAACAGGAAAACATTTGGCATTGCTATTAATAATGTATCAAAATCCTCAGGGGGAACTGAGAATAAACATGGCATTTAAGTCGATTAGTCACTCAAGTATTCTCTAAAAAAAGTTCTCCCTTCATGCACAAAATGGTATGCCCTACAGAGTGATTATGTTGTTAGTCATATGATTTGTCTTTCTTTCTGGGAAAGGTTGCTGAGAAATACATACAGTAAAATGAGTCAGGGGCATGGCTTAACCCCAAATGGACAACATATCAACAAAAAGCGGCCATGTCTTCATGACTAAACTATAATTGAAACCAGCCATATACAGTGAAGAAGTTGTGGTCTCTTCAACCTCATTACAAGTGAGATACACAAGCTAAAATAGTTTGAAGAAAATATTGGAAAAATCATATTTCTTGTGAAGCGTATGTGCTTTAATAAAGGAAGCCGTGGCTGCATGGTGTTTTGACTCCGGTCTCGGAGGCAGCTGTGTAAATTCCTGTGAAGTGAGATCACATGGGCACATGGCTGGTACTCCTAACCCAGACAACAGGAAGTGAAAGTGCTACTGCTGCCACAACACAGCCTCCGGTGCACTCCAACCCCCAGTTAAAGGGGAAGTGATGCGTTGTAACCTGGGATAGTGAGCTAGTGAAAGGAAATCTGGTTATTATTATATAAGAAGTTGTCTGGGGAGGAGATCACTTTTTATTTGTAATATTTAGCACACATCTCTCAACTATTATCCCATACATTTTTCTGTTCTCTGTTCATTTATCTGTACTAAAATAAATGCACAATACTGAGCAATCGAATGGATACCGCTGTAGACACATGGCACTCTGCTCTCCTCAGATCATCCACTTTGAAAAGGTGTAATGGCCAAAGATGGTTGGGAAAAACATAAAAATAGTAGCAGTAATCATGTGCAAGAGTGATGGCCTACAGTCCTCATTTTGGTTTAGTGTGTGTGTAACCAGACAGCACATACTCATTTTCTCTCTTAAACTTCATGTTTAAGAAAGAAAAAAGTGTACAATTAGATGAGTACGGTCAGGATATCCTCACACCAAAACACTCCTTCCTCCAGTTCCCCTAATGCCTAGGTTGGACTACGGGAGTTGGACTGATAGGCTAGCAACTTCACAGGGGTCACAAAAAGTTTGTTATTTCCCAGGACATGATTGGACTGATCTAAACCAATTGTAGAGCTTCCCATGACGAGAGAGATAAACACTTTGATAGAATCAGCCAATCATTAATGCACCATTTAGGGACATTTATTGGGCCTATTTCTACCTAGAACATCCAAAATATTTATGCACCAACTTACCAAATCTTTATTTACACAGTTCATATTGAATTCACATCACAGGTGGTTGGTGGCACCTTAATTGGGAAGGACGGACTTGTGGTAATGGCTGGAGCAGAATGAGTGGAATGGCATCAAATACATGGTTTCCATTTGTTTAATGTCATTCTTATGAGCCGTCCTCCCCTCAGCAGCCTCCACCGATTCGCATTATATTCATATGATTATTGTCCTGTTTTGTAAATAGTATTGTCATAATTGCAGGTGTATAGTCTGGTTCACAAGATGTACTGTATCATGTATGTTACTCTAAACATGATAGAATCGCCTTACGATGATGCTAAAGTGGACCGTCTCCTACAGTAGTACGTGACTAAATCATGCAAGTGCTCTCGCGTGCGAAGGCACACCACACTGTACAATCAACCTCTTTACTTCACGATCCTCGGCTTTGAAAAAGATAAATGGTGCCCACTCAAATCTTGACAATGTAAACATTAGTTAAGTCATGCATTCCTCCACCGAAGACATCCAGTTTAGATCCAGCAGTAATGGCATCTTGATTGTGACTTTAGAGTTAGTTACATTAGGGAGTGTGTTTTTTGGGAAAAGGACCCACTGTGGGTTATTTGGTTTGATTTTATTTCCCCTTCGTGGGTGACATCAAGGGCAGCGAAGAAAGGAGAGCTCCTAAGAGGATTGAGAGAGACAGCAGCAGATGATAAATTGTGGGAAATTAAATAAAAGGGATAGGTATTTTTTAGAACCAGTGATAAAAAAATAAAATAAAGCTTCACACTGAGATAGTTGCTCTAAATGAATTACCTGGAGATTGCATGTTGTGTTGATTTGCAGGGGTATTCAATTTTAATTAGTGTTTTGGAGACATCTTTTATCAGACTGTCACTAACCTCTCTTTCAGCTGAGATTTGCTCTCTTCCTCTGTCTCTCCCTATCCTTGTGCTTCTCACCCTATCGCTGTCTCTCTCTCTCTCTTGCTCATCCTTTCTCTAACGTACACAAACAAACACTCAAGAATTGGCATTCCATAAAAATGTACAACAACTTTAATATCAAGGTTCTCAATTAGCCGTGAATTGGGGAAAGAAACGAAAAAATAATTATTTCCGCTATTAATTGCATTTTCTGTGGGGCAAAGGTGATAATTAATTTTGCTCAAGGAAACACACAGAGGCACACCAACATACACACATAAAAGTTCAATAGTCTTTTGGCCTTCAGTCCTAAAATCATTTAATTCTAACATGGAAACTCCGTTATAGTACCTTGTGAAACTTCCTCCTGAAAAATAAATAATTTCCATTATCCTGCCTCTTCCATTTTGTATATAAAAAACAACTAATTTGTTATATCTCTTAAATGAGTGTCACTTTGATATTCCTAAGAATCAAAAAAAAAAAAAGATATATTTTTCTATGACCCCAAAATATTTGTTTAAAGCAATCTAATATCATCTCATGGTCAGATCAAAATGATATACACAGAACTACACGACATGTTAGTCATTCCAAAATAGACTATAGATGCATTTGTATTTGATACACGTTACACTCTTCCCCCCCCTTTTCTCCCTGCTGAGTGTTGTGAGGTTATACCCTGTCTCCTTCTCTTCATTCCTGGCCCACTTCCATTGTTAGTCACCTTGTTTATTGGCTGGAGCAGCCGTGGCGTACTGGACATCATCTGAAACCACAAAGGACAGGATGCAATAAGCTGGAGAACAGCAGCAATCTGAGGAAAGTTCTCCATTCACTAGAGCTCCCTAACTCTCTGTCTTCTTATCCTGAGCAGAAAATAAAAAAAATCAATACCAGCTCACCAGGCTTGATAAAAGTGCTGGACAGGGAGAGTGGCTGCGCTGGATATAGTAAATTAAAGTGATCAAAATTTTCCAGTCGACTCAGCCCACAGCCTACATAAACTAACAACCCTGTCTCCACAGCTGCCTGTCACCCAACCTCTCCCCACTATCTTTTCTCTCTCCCTCCTCACCTTTATTTCTGTATTTTCTTACTTTCACTATCCTTTTTCCCCCCTCTCTTTCCTTCCACCCCGTACTGTATTTCAATTTTAGCAGTGTCTTAGCCTTTTGGCTCCTGAGTATTCATGGTGGCAGGTGTCTTTACACATGTCCACACACAAACCACAAACAGGTATTAGTTTCATGAGAGTGCTGGTTGGGTGCGATTTCCCTTTAACCCTTGTGTTGTCTTAAGGATCAAAAATGACCTGCTCAACAGCAGAGAAAACCCTCTCAATTATATTTTTTTAACTTGAAATTTGACTTTTCCTAGAGTGACGCCAACATAAGAAAAAGAAAAAACATCGCCTTTGTTCATATTTCCATGAAAGCTGCACACCACCAGCGTATAAAGATTGTCTTAGGGTCATTTTTGACCTGGCAGTTATAAAACTATTTACACACCACAAAAGACACACAATGAGAAATTGAGATTGTGTGCTACTGATTTAACTCAGCCAGCAGCTCCTGAAGAGAAAGATCCCCAATGGTTGGCACAGTTAGAAAGAACAAGCCTGAGCTCCCCCCTGCACTCCTCACAACAAGGGGGAGAGAGGCCTTCTCATCAAAGTTTGCCTTCACCCCCACTCTAGTTTCTTACCTCCCAAAGAGGAACAAGAATGTGGTCCTCCTGAGCACACTGCACAAAACGGCTGAGATCAGTGATCGTGAAGACAGGAAGCCAGCCATCATCCTGGACTACAACCACAACAAAAGAGGCGTGGACAACCTGGACAAGGGGATTGGAACTTGCAGGAGGATGACTGCCCGCTGGCCCCTGGTCATCTTCCATAACATCATTGATGTGTCCTCATACAATGCCTTTGTGATATGGAACAAGATCAACCCTACCTGGATGCCTGATAAGCAGAACAAGAAGAGGGTGTTTCTGGAGCAGCTGGGAAAGACACTTATACCCCCACACATTCAAAGAAGGGAGCGCCTCCCCCCGCACAGCAGCCTCTACAGCGCTTGTGAAATCTCTTCAGGGGACTGAATCTTGTCCTGATCCAGCTGGGACAGGCAAGAAGAGGAGATGCCAATTCTGCCCCCCAAAGAAGGACTGTAAAACAAATAGTATGTGCTGCACATGTGAGAAATACATCTGCAAAGTCCATGCACACACACTTATACTGTCCTACATGTGCTAATTGGAGTTGATTTATTTATTTTCATCACGTTTTTAATTTTTTTAATCTATTATCTTATTTTTTGTTGTTGTTTATACACCTTGTGGGTGGGGGCAATGGTTTAAAAAAATGGGAGAAGACTAGTATTTTGTAGTTGAATTCCTCATTGTACAGTATATAGGAATATATATCACTATGTTGCCAAAACAGTTCAAGACCGTTATTGTTTCCCTTCAGTAAAATGCATTCAAAACTATTTTCTGCAGCTATACAAGTGCTCTCTTGCTAAAAAAAACATGTTTACACCTATGCAGTACCTTTAGCAATAATAATAAACCTCCACTTTAGTAAAGAAAACAATTACGACAGGTGTGTTGTAATAAAAACGAGTGGTGTCCACTGATTAAATGCAGTCTTTCTGCATTGTGAAGAGGGAAAACCCAGATATTCAAAGTTTGTGATGATGCACAGTTGCTTGTCTTCCATAGCAAAAAAGATTGGGGTTGAAAATTCAATTAATTGCTTTATTTCGGGGCTTTGTGATGGCGGGTCATTTTTTACCCTTGGATAGGGGGCGCCATTTTCACTTTTGGATGATTTGTGCCCAAATTAAACGGCCTCGTACTCTGTCCTAGATCATATGATATGCATATTATTATTACTATTGGTAGAAAACACTCTGAAGTTTCTAAAACTGTTTGAATTATATCTGTGAGTAAAACAGAACTCATATGCACGGCAAACTTCCAACAGGAAGTGAAAATTCTGAAATGGGTCGCTGTGAAAGGCATCGCCTATTCAATTGCCTTATATTTATGGATCTGTATGCACTTCATATGCCTTCCACTAGATGTCAACAGGCAGTAGAACGTGGAATGAAGCATATAGCTTCATGTGGGACGGATGAGAGCCTTTGGAGTGACAGGTCAGGCAGATTGCCAGTTCTTGGCCACGCACAGAGGGCATGTGATGTCTTTGTCTGCAATGCGTTAGATAGACATGAAGAAATGCTCGTTTGGGACGTTATTGGATATACACTGCTCAAAAAATAAAGGAAACACTTAAACAACAAAATGTAACTCAAAGTCAATCACACTTCTGTGAAATAAACTGTCCACTTAGGAAGCAACACTGATTGACAATAAATTTCACATGCTGTTGTGCAAATGGAATAGACACAGGTGGAAATTATAGGCAATTAGCAAGACACCCCCAATAAAGGAGTGGTTCTGCAGGTGTGACCACAGACCACTTCTCAGTTCCTATGCTTCCTGGCTGATGTTTGGTCACTTTTGAATGCTGGCGGTGCTTTCACTCTAGTGGTAGCATGAGACGGAGTCTACAACCACACAAGTGGCTCAGGTAGTGCAGCTCATCCAGGATGGCACATCAATGCGAGCTGTGGCAAGAGGTTTGCTGTGTCTGTCAGCGTAGTGTCCAGAGCATGGAGGCGCTACAGGAGACAGGCCAGTACATCGGGAGACGTGGAGGAGGCCGTAGGAGGGAACAACCCAGCAGCAGGACGCTACCTCGCCTTTGTGCAAGGAGAGCACTGCCAGAGCCCTGCAAAATGACCTCCAGCAGGCACAAATGTGCATGTGTCTGCTCAAACGGTCAGAAACAGACTCCATGAGGGTGTATGAGGGCCCGACGTCACAGGTGGGGGTTGTGCTTACAGCCTAACACCGTGGCAGGACGTTTGCATTTGCCAGAGAACACCAAGATTGGCAAATTCGCCACTGGCCCTGTGTTCTTCACAGATGAAAGCAGGTTCACACTGAGCACATGAGCACATGTGACAGAGTCTGGAGACGCCGTGGAGAACGTTCTGCGCCTGCAACATCCTCCAGCATGACTGGTTTGGCGGTGGGTCATCATGGTGTGGGTGGCATTTCTTTGGGGGCCGCACAGCCCATGTGCTCGCCAGAGGTAGCCTGACTGCCATTAGGTACCGAGATGAGATCCTCAGACCCTTGTGAGACATATGCTGCGGTTGGCCTGGGTTCCTCCTAATGCAAGACAATGCTAGACCTCATGTGCTGAGTGTGTCAGCAGTTCCTGCAAGAGGAAGGCATTGATGCTATGGACTGGCCGCCCGTTCCGACCTGAATCCAATTGAGCACATCTGGGACATCATGTCTCGCTCCATCCACCAACGCCACAGACTGTCCAGGAGTTGGCGATGCTTTAGTCCAGGTCTGGGAGGAGATCCTCAGGAGACCATCCGCCACCTCATCAGGAGCATGCCCAGGTTTTATGGGAGGTCATACAGGCACGTGGAGGCCACACACACTACTGAGCCTCATTTTGACTTGTTTTAAGGAGWTTACATCAAAGTTGGATCAGCCTGTAGTGTGGTTTTCCACTTWAATTTTGAGTGTGACTCCAAATCCAGACCTCCATGGGTTGATAAATTTGATTTCCATTGATAMTTTTTGTGTGATTTTGTTGTCAGCACATTCAACTATGTAAAGAAATAAGAATATTTCATTCATTCAGATCTAGGATGTGTTATTTTAGTGTTCCCTTTATTTTTTTGAGCAGTGTATATGAGAAAAACATCCTGAAGATTGATTCTCAACTGAGTTTGACCAGTTTATTCGATTTGTAATAYCACTTTTTGAAGTTTTCGTTCATTAGCGTAACGTTCGATGGACACGTGAACTACACATGCTAGCCAAAGTTGCTAATTCGACAGAAGTAATGGACATTATAAAACAAAAAAAATGATTTATTGTGGAACTAGGATTCCTGGCACTGCATTCTGATGAAAGATCATCAAAGGTAAGGGAATATTTATGATGTAATTTCGTATTTCTGTTGACTCCAACATGGCGGAGAATGGCTGAGCGCTGTCTCAGATTATTGCATGCTGTGCTTTTTAATAAAGTTCTTTTTTAAATCTAACACAGCGGTTGCATGAAGAACCAGTGTATCTTTAATTATATGTTAAACATGCATCTTTCATCAAAGTTTATGATGAGTATTTCTATATTTCACGTTGCTATCTGTAATTACTTTCGCTATTTTGGAGCCATTTCTGAACATGGCGCCAATGTAAAACCACGATTTGTGGCTATAAATATGCACATAATCGAACAAAACATAAATGTATTGTATAACATGATGTCATATGACTGTCATCTGATGAAGTTGTTCAAAGGTTAGTGATTAATTTTATCTCTATTTGTGGGTTTTGTGAAAGCTATCTTTTCTGTGAAAAAATGGCGGTGTGTTTTTGGATATTGTGGTGAGCTAACATAAATATATGTTGTGTTTTCGCTGTAAAACATTTTAAAAATCGGACATGTTGGCTGGATTCACAAGATGTTTATCTTTCATTTGCTGTATTGGACTTGTGATTTCATGAAATTATATTATATTATGTCCCTGTGGCGCTAGGCTAGGCTATTCTAGTCAGCGTTTCTGATGAGAATGATCCCGGATCCGGGATGGGTGGTCCGTAGAGGTTTTAAGACAAGGGGAGTATACAGAATGTTAAGACTACACAAGCGTTAAGAGCTATGGGATTGGAAGTGAGGTGTTACCTGGCCCTTTAAATGAATGTGTTTGATTTCTTTGACCTACATTAGTCTGACATGGACAGTGTCCAAAGCCAGTGCCATGTTCTCAGAGAGGAGCTAGGCTTAGATCATAGGATAGTATTTGACCTTCACAAAACAACAGATTTACCATAGTGTTTGGGAAAAGATGACACACCCCACTGTAAAAGCACTTATTTGAAAAACGTAAAAGTAAATAATATATATTTTTGAAAGCCCAACACTTACTAAGAACATGTACCATAATGGTTCACGAACAGAGTTCGTAGAAAAAAGTCCCAAAAATGTTTCAGCAACCAGAGCTGCATTCCCCTCCCAAAATGGAAGTGAAAGCAAAAGTATAACATTCCTAGCCAATCATTTTTTGTCCAGGTGACTGACTTAAACTAAGTAAATGTGTGTACAAACATATGTAAAAACCTCTGACAGAGGCAGGACCCTAACCCTGACCCATATACAGTATCAGTCACAAGTTTGGCCACACTTACTCATTCAAGAATTTTCCTTATTTTCTACATTGTAGAATCATGTGTTATTAAACAAATACAAATATATTTCAGATTCTTCAAAGTAGCCACCCTTTGCTTTTTTGAAAGCTTTGAACACTCTTGGCATTCTCTCAACCAGCTTCACCTGGAATGCTTTTCCAACAGTCTTAAATGAGTTCCCACATATACTTGGTGGCTGTTTTTCCTTCACTCTGCGGTCCAAATTATCACAATTGGGTGGAGGCCAGGTCATCCTGCGCAGCACTTCATCACTCTCCTTCTTGGTCAAATAGCCCTTACACAGCCTGGAGGTGTGTTGGGTCATTGTCCTGTTGAAAAACAAATTATAGTCCCACTAAGCACAAACCAGATGGGATGGCGTTTCGCTGCAGAATGTTGCGGTAGCCATGCTGGTTAAGTATGCCTTGATTTCAAAATAAATCAGACAGTGTCATGAGCAAAGCACCCCCACACCATAACACCTCCTCCTCCATGCTTCACAGTGGGAACCACACATGCAGAGATCATCTGTTCACCTACTCTGCGTCTCACAAAGACACGGCGGTTGGAACCAAAAATCTCAAATTTGGACTCATCAGACCAAAGGACATAATTCCACCGGTCTAATGTCCATTGCTTGTGTTTCTTGGTCCAAGCAAGTCTCTTCTTATTGCTGTCCTTTAGTAGTGGTTTTTTTGCAGCACATTTTTTGAATGGCGCCGGAGGAGAAGGCTGCTGTTTTACGGGCTCTTAACCAATTGTGCGTGTTTTTTTGCACATAATGTTTCTGCCACTGTCTCGTATGACCGAAAAAGTGCTTCTGGATAACAGGACAGTAACTACTCACCTCGTACTGGAAGAAGATTTTTTATTTAACGAGTCGGACACGCAGGATTTACTTCAGACACCCGACAAGGCCAACATCTCCGTCATTCGCAGGAGAAAGAGACGGAGATATCGGGGACAGAGGTCGGTGTGCCTTGTAAGGATCCAACCGCGAGTGGGTAATCTTCCTCTACCATCAGTCCTATTAGCCAACGTACAGTTATAGGATAACAAAATATTAGAGCTACGATCACAAATATCCTACAAACAGAACATTAAAAACTGTAATATCTTATTTTTCACCAGGTCGTGGGTGAACAATGACATGGATGAAATACAGCTTGCGGGTTTTACGCTGCATCGGCAAGACAAGACGTGGCGGTCTTTGTATATTTGTAAACAACAGCTGATGCACGAAATCTAGTATTAAGGAAGTGTTGAGGTTTTGCTCACCTGAGGTAGAGTATTTCATGATAAGCTGGAGACCATACTATTTACCAAGGGAGTTTTAATCTATATTTTTCATAGCTGTCTATTTACCACCACAAACTGATGCGGGCACTAAGTCCATACTCAATGAGATGTATAAGGCCATAAGCAAACAGGAAATCGCTCATCCAGAGGTGGCGCTTCTAGTGGCTGGGGACTTAAATACATTTACATTTAAGTCATTTAGCAGACGCTCTTATCCAGAGCGACTTACAAATTGGAAAGTTCATACATATTCATCCTGGTCCCCCCGTGGGGAATGAACCCACAACCCTGGCGTTGCAAGCGCCATGCTCTACCAACTGAGCCACACGGGACCACAATCAGTTTTACCCAATTTTTAACAGCGGAAAAAAATCCTAGACCACCTTTACTCCGTGCACAGAGATGCACACAAAGCTCTCCCCCGCCCTCCATTTGGCTAATCTGACCACAATTATATCCTCCTGATTCCTGCTAACAAGCAAAAACTAAAGCAGGAAGTACCAGTGACTCGGTCAATACGAAACTAGTCAGTTGACACGGATGCTACACTACAGGAATTATTTGCTAGCACAGACTGGAATATGTTCCGGGATTCATCCAATAGTATTGAGGAATACACCACCTCAGTCATTGGCTTCATCATTAAGTGCATCATCGACGTCGTCCCCACAGTGACTGTACGTACATATCCCAACCAGAATCCATACATTACAGACAACATCCTCATTGAGCTAAAGGCTAGAGCTGCCGCTTTCAAGGAGCAGGAAACTAATCCAGATGCTTATAAGAAATCCCGCTATGCCCTCAGACGAACCATCAAACAAGCAAAGCATCAATACAAGATTAAGATTGAATCCTACTACACCCAGCCCTGACGCTCGTCGGATGTGGCAGGGCTTGAACACTATTGACTACAAATGGAAACCCAGACGCGAGCTGCCCAGTGACGCGAGCCTACCAGACAAGCTAAATGCCTTTTATGCTCGTTTCTTGTAGACAGTGATGATGGAATCAAACACTCCACTGTACTTGGTTTCTCTACCGATAAACTGGACCATGCATCTCAAGGTGATCACATGGAAGGGGTGCGTGACGATCGTGGCACAGGAGCGGGCTATCATCTCTTTGGTTGTCTCATTCACAACATGCTGTAAGGATCCCTCTTCAGCTTTCTGACTGGTTCCAGAGACCTCATATTTGCCTGCATCCTGGCATCTCTGCAAGACTCTGCTGTGTACAAGGGTGCCGATGGTCCCTGCACAGAGCCTGTGCGAGAGCATCAGCTGTTCTGGATCACTGTGTGATAACACTCGTGGTAGCTGATATGAACAAAACCTTTAACCTCTCTTGGGTAAGGGGCAGTATTTTCACGTCCGCATGAAAAGCGTGCCCAAAGTAAACTGCCTGTTACTCAGGCCCAGAAGCTAGGATATGCATATAATTGGTAGATTTTGATAGAAAACACTCATATAGTTTCTAAAACTGTTAAAATAATGTCTGTGAGTATAACAGAACTGATATGGCAGGCGAAACCCCGAGGACAAACCATCCCCCCCAAAAACAATTCAGCCTACCACCATTTTCAATGGCGGTCACTTTTATTATAAGGAGAAGTCCTCCCAGATTGCAGTTCCTAGGTCTTCCACTAGATGTCAACAGTCTTTAGAAAGAGTTTCAGGCTGGTTTTTGGAAAAATGAGCCAGAAATTGTAGTTTTTCTAGGTGGGTCCCATTTTTGCTGTAGCGTTTCCAAGCGCGTAGAAGAGAACGTGTTCTTTGGTATTTTTCTCCGGTAAAGACAATAACGATTCTCCGTCTTAAATGTTATTGTTTATTTACGTATTAGTTTGACAAGTTTATTAGTAATGTTTGGGATTCATTTTGTATGCATTTTGATGGAGGGAAACTGGATGGATTATTGACTGAAGCACGCCAGCTAAACTGAGTTTTTATGGATATAAAGGACATTATCGAACAAAAGGACCATTTGTGATGTAACTTGGACCTTTGAGTGCCAACAGAAGAAGATCAAAGGTAAGGCATTTTTATATCACTATTTCTGACTTTTGTGTCGCACCTGCCTGGTTGAAATATGTTTTTCATGGTTTTGCATGCGTGGCGCTGTCCTCAGATAATCGCATGGTGTGCTTTCGCCCTAAAGTCTTTTTGAAATATGATACAGCGGCTAGATTAACAAGAAGCTAAGCTTTATTTTGATGTATTACACTTGTGATATTATGAAAGTTAAATATTGATAATTCTGTAGTTTGAATTTTGTGCTCCGCAATTTCACCGGATGTTGGCCAGGTGGGAGGTTACCGTAAACAGGTCAACATTCATAAAGCCGCTGGGCCTGACGGAATACCAGGACGTGTACTAAAAGCATGCGTGGACCAACTGTCAAGTGTCTTCACTGACATTTTCAACAACCTCTCCCTGACCGAGTCTGTAATACCTACATGTTTCAAGCAGACCACCATAGTCCTTGTGCCCAAGGAAGCGAAGGTAACCTGCCTAAATGATTACCACCCCGTGCCACTCACGTTGGTAGCCATGAAGTGCTTTGAATGGTTCACACAACAGCATCCTCCCGGACACCCTAGACTGTCCGCCCCCAGGTGGTAAGAGTAGGCAACAATACGTCTGCCACGCTGATCCTTAACACTGGGGCCCCTCAGGGGTGTGTACTTAGTCCCCTCCTGTATTCCCTGTTCACCCACGACTGCAACACCATCATTAAGTTTGTTGATGACACAACAGTGGTAGGCATGATCACCGGAAACGATGAGACGGCCTATAGGGAGGTGGTCAGAAAACTGGCAGTGTGGTGCCAGGACAACAACCTCTCCCTCAACGTGAGCAAGACAAAGTAGCTGATCGTGGACTACAGGAAAAGGCCCCCATAAACATCGACGGGGCTGTAGCAGGTTGAGTTTCAAGTTCCTTGGTGTCCACATCACCAACAAACTATCATGGTCCAAACATACCAAGACAGTCGTGAAGGGGGCACGACAAAACCTTTTCCCCCTCAGGAGACTGAAAAGATTTGGCATGGGCCCCCAGATCCTCAAAAGGTTCTACAATTGCACCATCAACAGCATCCTGACCGGTTGCATCACCGCCTGGTATGGCAACTACTCGTTATCTGACCGTAAGGTGCTACAGAGGGTAGTGCGAACGGCCCAGTACATCACTGGGGCCAAGCTTCCTGCCATCCAGGACCTATATAATAGGCGGTGTCAGAGGAAAGCCCATAAGATTGTCAGAGACTCCAGTCACCCAAGGAGATGATTGTGGACTAAAGGAAAAGGAGGCCCGAGCATGCCCCCATTCTCATTGACGGTGCTGTAGTGGAGCAGGTTGAGCGCTTCCTGTTCCTTGGTGTCCACATCACCAACAAACTATCATGGTCCATACTCACCAAGATAGTCATGAAGAGGACAAGACAAAACCTATTCCCCCTCAATAGACGGACTACTCGGTCTCCGACCGCAAGGCACTACAGAGGGTAGTGCGTACAGCCCAGTGCATCATCGGGACCAAGCTTCCTGCCATCAAGGACCTCTATATCAGCCGATGTCAGATGAAGGACCTAAAAATTGTCAAAGACTCCAGTTACTACATGATTCCATGTGTGTTATTTCATAGTTTTTATGTCTTCACTACTCTTCTACAATGTAGAAAATAGTACCAAAAAAATGGAATGAGTAGGTGTGTCCAAACCTTTGAATGGCACTGTATGTGGCCTTCAGTAGCTCTTACAGTGCTTTTGGAAAGTATTCAGATCCTTTAACTTTTTCAACATTTTATTACGTTACAGCCTTATTCTAAAATTGATTCAATCTTTTTTTTTTATATAACTGAATAGTGGGCTGGGCTTTCATGAGTTGTCTTACAAAATGCAATTAATCAATTACAGCATTGCAGTAGACAGCTGACTCATAAGGCTAAGTAGCCCCTGCCAACCCCTTGCAGCGACCCTTGAGTAGGGATTATTAGGGATTGACCAATCAGCTCTAGTCTCTAGGTGGGCGAGCTTTACAAGAAAACACAGTTGATGTGCTCCTTCTTTGTCTCTAAACACCAACAACCCATTTTATTCCAAGTAGTTTTTAGAAGTAGGCGCATCATGTGTGGCACCATGTTCAGGCTATAGGATTCCATATAACATGTTGCGTACTTTTGATCGCCTTTTATCTATGTTTTGGTGATTGTGAGCTGTGATGTGGAGGCATGCCTGTAGATGACCCTTTACTACCCCTACTTGGGTGGTATGACAGTGGGGAAGGAGGAGGGAGAGAGGGTGTGTATGTGTGTGTGCATGCTTTGGTGCATGTGTGTGTGTGCAGCCTGCACTAGTCATGGCCTAATAGCCAGCTGACCTACAAAAGGTCAGACAGCAGACAGCCTTGAGACGCTTAAATCCAGCGGTAACCCCAAGCGCCCTGCAGTCTTTCCGCTTAGCCCAGATCAACCTCCCTACCTTCCCAGGGAGAGGGGTCATGTCTTGGCCAAGCTGCCCATCCTACAGCCCCCAGCTCCAGTCTCCACACACACACAGCCACCTACCCTGCTCCTCTGTCCACATCTGAGCACCTCTTAACTCACAACTCTGCTGTGATCTCTCAATGCACAATAGGTAATAACACTTCATTTGGATAGTCCATCTGTGGTCTACAGACTATCAGTAACATTTCAATTAACTATCTACTAACCCTAATCCTAGCCCCTACCCTAACCCTTATTCTAAACCTAACCATAATCTTAGATAGTGTGTTGATAGTATGACCATCTGTAGAGCACAGATGGACTATCCAAATAAAGTGTGACTGTACAATATGCAATTTTACTTTATAATGTAAGGAAGTGAAAACGTCAATTGTTTAACGTTTGCTACCACAAATGCCCTGGCATGTTGGAGTTTGTTTCTTTTAAAATGTATTAATAGTTTATCATATTTAGCCAATTCTTTTGAAAAAATATCCAAGATGGCGTAGCAGTCAGACGTCTTTTGTCCTCGTCTTATCGTGTATATATCTTTTTATATTTTTCTTAACCTCAACTTCAACATACTCTCCTGCAATCCGCCTCACCCAATGTGGTATGGATCTGCTATTTTCTTTACTTTGAACCGGAAGCCCCAAATAAAGCTAGCCAGCTAACTAGCTACTAGCTGGTCATCAGCTACCTTTAGCCAGGACAACTCTCGCCAGTCTGCATAGCGCAAATCGGACTGATTTTTCTCCATATCTCAAACTCTGAACCTTTTCACCTGGATCATCGCAGCTAGCTAACTGCTATCCAAGTGGCCACTCCTGTCTAACGTCTCTGTCCCGAAGCAAGAACAAACTAGCCTTTGATAAGTCCATCAAATGGCTAACCGAAGAGGTCCATCAGCCATTCCATGGGCTACAATACCTATTTTGCCAATTGGCCTGGACCCCCCCCCCCCCCCCCGACCCATCACGACAACGTTTTTTTTTTCAACTGGCTCCTCCGTCGCGACGTCCCCTGAATGCCCATCCGCTAGCCTGCTAGCCGCGGCCCGCTAGCTGTCTAGAGCATATTGGACTGTTAGCTTATCACATTCCCAGTGGGTCAGAAGTTTACATACACTCAATTAGTATTGCCTTTAAATTGTTTAACGTGGGTCAAACTTTTCAGGTAGCCTTCCACAAGCTTCCCACAATAAGGTGGGTGAATTTTGGCCCATTCCTCCTGACAGAGCTGGTGTAAATGAGTCAGGTTTGTAGGCCTCCTTCCTCACACAAGCTTTTTCAGTTCTGCCCACAAATTTGCTATGGGATTGAGGTCAGGGCTTTGTGATGGCCACTCCAATGCCTTAACTTTGTTGTCCTTAAGCCATTTTGCCACAACTTTGGAAGTGTGCTTGGGGTCATTGTCCATTTGGAAGACCCATTTGCAACCAAGCTTTAACTTCCTGACTGATGTCTTGAGATGTTGCTTCAATATATCCACATCATTTTCCTCCTCATGATGCCATCTATTTTGTTAAGTGCACCAGTTCCTCCTGCAGCAAAGCACCCCCACAACATGATGCTGCCACCCCCATGCTTCACGGTTGGAATGGTGTTCTTCGGCTTGCAAGCCGCCCCCTTTTTCCTCCAAACATAACAATGGTCATTATGGCCAAACAGTTCTATTTTTGTTTCATCAGAAGAGAGGACATTTCTCCCAAAAGTACAATCTTTGTCCCCATGTGCAGTTGCAAACCGTAGTCTGGCTTTTTTATAGCGGTTTTGGAGCAGTGGCTTCTTCCTTGCTGAGCGGCCTTTCAATTTATGTCGATGACTAGTTTTACTGTGGATATAGATACTTTTATACCTGTTTCCTCCAGCATCTTCACAAGGTCCTTTGCTGTTGTTATGGGATTGATTTGCACTTTTCGCACCAAAGCACATTCATCTCTAGGAGACAGAACGCGTCTCCTTTCTGAGCGGTATGACGGCTGCATGGTCCCATGGTGTTTATACTTGCGTACTATTGTTTGTACAGATGAACGTGGTACCTTCAGGCGTTTGGAAATTGCTCCCAAGGATGAACCAGACTTGTGGAGGTCTACAATTTTCTTTGATATTCCCATGATTTCAAGCAAAGAGGCACTGAGTTTGCAGGTAGGTCTGGAAATACATCCACAGGTACACTTCCAATTGACTCAAATTATGTCAATTAGCCTATCAGAAGCTTCTAATGCCCTGACATTTTTTCTGGAACTTTACAAACTGTTTAAAGGCCCAGTCAATTTAGTGTATGTAAACTTCTGACAGACTGGAATTGTGATACAGTGAATTATAAGTGAAATAATCTGTCTGTAAACAATGTTTGGAAAAATGACTTGTGTCATGCACAAAGTACATGTACTAACCGACTTGCCAAAACTATCGTTTGTTAACAAGAAATTTGTGGAGTGGTTGAAAAACGAGTTTTAATGACTCCAACCTAAGTGTATGTAAACTTCTGACTTCAACTGTATCTAAAAATTGTTTGTCTTTATAGGGTATTGTCTGTAGATTAATGAGGATTTTTTTTTTTTTAATCCATTTTAGAAAAAGGCTGTAACGTAACAAAATGTGGAAAAAGGGAAGGGGTCTGAATACTTTCTGAATGCACTGGACAATATTTATCTATTTGAATCTCTTTATCAAGAAAAATGATTGCAAATGTCTGTGGTGGCCATCCAATTGAAAACAGTTGGCAGTCCTATGTTTAAGCAGTGATTTACCAGTTAAAACCAAGGAAAGATTACCCCGTACACCCCTTCTTTAAAGTGTGCGTGCAACATACTCAGGATGTAATGACTAAATGCTCTGAAACTATTTCGTTAAGTGTTTCTGTAGAGTCATGCGATGGCAAATTAATTGTGGGTTTTACTGTACAGTGCAAAGTAGTTCAGGAAATGAACTTCAATTAATGCTAAGCCTTAGGTCTGTGTGATTTAGACTGTGGAATATACTGTAAAGTAAGTATAGCTTTGTTCAGTTGATCTATAATGAACTCAATTGAATGGCTCAGCAGTATATGAGGTACGTTAATTATGTGAATGACAAGACTCAAGAACTGAAATACAATGTGATCCATGATCTTACTGGATGCTTTAATTTAAGTTAATGTGTTAATACAAATGACAGGTTTTACATGTGTGCATTGGATTATAGTAATCCTATCAATAAATAAGGATGTTTTAGAATGTGTGTGTGTGTGTGTGTTCAGGGATGTTTTTGTATCCTGGCTGCAGGTGCTTAGTGATGCTTTTCCCGCCTCAATACCCAGCATGCTCTGGAGACATGGCCATCTGTAGATGCTGACATTGCCTGTCCCCTCCCAACAGACACACACACACTACCCCTCTTTTAAATAATTTCCTAGCACCTTAATCACAGCTAAACAACTAACTAATCGATGACAGATATGAGGAACAACTTGAGCATGCTAACAGGGTTCTATTCTTTTCATCTATTTATTTATTGTCTCTCGTTTTGGAGATAATATTTTCTCTCTGTTAACAGGCCTCTAGACGCTGGTCGGGTATTAATTAAAATCGAAATACTAAATATTGATTGATACGTTATCAGTGCATAGCAGTTGGTCCTCAGGCTATTGATCCGCCCTGTGATTTATTATCATATTTAAGAAAAATCATTTTGTGTGATTATAAGAGGTAATGGACTTTTAGTGAGGGTTGTAATTCTTGTTTGTATCATGTTTGTTGTGCGGGAGGCGGGAGACGATTTCTCAATCGCAGTCGGAGATCACCGATATCCTTGGAGCTGCTCTCCCTTGCGTAAGAGAAAGATCCTGGCCGTGTCATTGGGAATAATGGGTATTGGGATTACCTCTTTAATCACAACAAAGATTAACAGATGGTATGAGAGCAGTTATTAGCAAACATCTTGCACTCATCAAATCAATAAGTTGATTTGTAATCAGGTTGTTGGTGGGTGTAGGTGGAAAGGGGAGCCGGGGCTGTTCCCAGTGAAAGATCCTGGCAATCAAAATGCTTTTGTGTAGCAATTACCTCCCTGCAAAATAGGTGCTCTTCCTCTTCAATCTGGCAGGCCTCCAAAACACAATGCAGACAGATAGGAACATGGAACATTAACACACCGACACATACACTGCATGAGTAACCCTGTTTCTGAAACACCTCAGATGCTATATGTGATTTATACATTTCCGTGCCAGTGTTACAATTTTCAAAATAGCTCATGACATTGTGAAGTGCCCTGTGAAATACGAGACTTGGAAAACATTTTTAAAAAACTAAAAGGCAAACGCTGCATGCTTCTGTGAGGAGTTAACGTTTTAGGTAACGTTACTATAGATTCGAAAGACGAGGATTGCACAGCCAAGTGTAAGAAGTGATACTGGATTACACTCTCCAGAGAGTAGAAGAGAGAGAGGTAGCAGACGGGACCTGGCAAACCCAGACATGAATTCAACAAGTCAAGAAAACGTACACAAAGCTCTTACCAGCCGCAGCCACAGTGACCTGGGCTTTTTTAATAAGCCTTTTGATTCATATACACCATGTTGTTCTAATTGATGCTGTCGCTTTATCACAGTAACGCTCTGCCTTTCCACAGTCCTGTCTGCAGCTCTTTTTTGTTGTTGTTTTCTGCACATGTGAATTTCAGACACAAAAATGTCCATGTAAGGGGGGCGGGAAACGCATTTGAATAGAGACAGTTTTGTTCTCTCTGTGAGAGTTCTGAATACAGCTCGCTTTCTTTTTTGTATTATATTATTCTCGATAATCTCGATAAATTCTGTCGTTCTGCCCCTGAACAAGACAGTTAACCAACTGGTCCCCGGCAGGCCATCATTGTAAATAAGAAGACTTGCCCAGTTAAAAAAAGGTTAAATGTAAAAAAATATATAAAAAAATAAATGTAATCCTCCATCTAAGACGAGTGCAGTGTTCTATGATTGGTCCCATGGACTTTGGTGAGCAACACAGTTTTTTCTCTATTTACCAGCTTCCAGACAACCCATTTGTTCACATCGAGAAGTATCAGCTTAAGTTACTTTTTGCTTCTGCTTTTAGGGCACCCAAGGGCTGCCGAGCCTTTCAATAGACCCTACTTGTTTGTATTGAAACCCACCTCCGTGGTAGAGACCAAGGGAGTTCAATAAAATATGGCTGATGCCAGATAAGGTAATGTGGATTGAAAGGAAACAGTCATTGGAGGAGAGCTCGCAGGAACACACATTTTCCACCTTAGCAGATTGGTGCATTCATTACAACAAGAACTAACTACTCATGTTTAAAGAATCTGTGTGGGCAATCGCTCTCTTTCGCACTCTTTCTCAAACACCACACATGCACGCACGCACGCACGCAAACACGTTGTTAACCCATACCCTCTATAAACAATGACTGAATGTTGTGATATTAATTTCTAATAAAACACATGGCTAGTTAAGTCACCTGAACACTATCCATCCCTCCCTACACTGTCAGATACGCACTTACCAGGATTAAGCAAGGTTAATGGTGACCAAACAATGACAGTTTGAGGTAACTGATGCTGTTTAAAAATTCAAAGGCCTCTATTGAACAGACAATGTGGCACACATATCACTAGTCTAGAGACCCCAGATCCCTGCCCCCAATGGTCTGCCTCCTGTCCAACACAGACAGTCTCTCAGCCTGACTATATTCGACCACCATAAGTGCATCTCCTATGCTAACATGCCTCTCTTATGCTACACTTCTCAGATTTAGGTTGGCATCACTTACTGTACAGTATATGAACTTACGTTACAATTATGAACAGGGAATTGTCACTATACTGAATGTTGGTGTATAAAACTGAGATTTTCCATAAATCCCTCTTTGTTATTTCACATCTCTTAATATCGTTCAAATCATCGTTTATTAAACAAGCAATCGTAAAATGATTCATAATGTCCTTGTCAATTTTTTTCTAAAATACACTTACATATTAAAGACTGAACTCACAAATGACTTTGGATGCGTGTGCATGCACACAGACACACATGCACCCGGTGTCACCTGTCGAGTGGTTAATATCTTTCCAAGGTCAGGCAAGGAATTCCAACGCGATTAAGTGTCATCATTGAGGCTTTAGCCCTTTTCTGCTCATTGTTCTTGGAAATGGCATTAGAGCCACAGCTGACCAGACCAAGGCCTCGGAACTAGTTGCTGTACAACCTCTCCTCCACACTGGCTATATCTAACGGCCACCTCTGCCACACACATACAGTATACTCCATGCACACATATACTCCATACACACGTGCAAGCACCCACACACTAAGATCTCACGGTCTGACTTCATCTCTCGACGTTCTGGGACAAATGTCGAGTTTTGACGTGGTTAAGTTTAGGCATTAATGCTGACTGGTTAAGTTAAGGGCTAAGGTTTGGGATAGGGTTAAAACAGAAACAAATCTACGGTTAAGTTTTAACATTATTTCTGAATGGTTAATGGCAAAGGTCTCCACAAAAAAGATAACACTAAATAATAATGTTCATTTAGGCTTCATTAAATAAGCCTCAACAACATTTTAGCTGAAGATATCATTTTCTGGCCATAGAATGCAAGGATTACATGATTTGAGGGCAAAAATAAAATAACTATGACTTACTGCAAGGAACACAGAGAGACAAGGCTTTGAGAGGCTTTGAGTCATTTTCTGTATCAGAAATGAAACAAGCGATACTGACATGATGTGAGAAGACACTTGCATATCTGGGAAATAAACATACACGTCAATAATAATTAATCACATGCAAATAATGAGATATGATATAGCCAGACAGTGTATTTTAATTGATAAGACTTGATGTATGACACAACAACTGATCTAAAATATAAACGCAACATGTAAAGTATTGGTCGCATGTTTCATGAGTTGAAATAAAAGATCCCAGAAATGTTCCATATGCATGAAAAGTTTATTTCTCTCAACTTTCGTGCACAAATTTGATTGTGGACTACAGGAAAAGGAGGACCGAGCACTCCCCCATTCTCAGCGACGGGGCTGTAGTGGAGTAGGTTGAGAGCTTCAAGTTCCTTGGTGTCCACATCACCAACAAACTATCATGGTCCAAGCACACCAAGACAGTCGTGAAGAGGACATGACAAAACCTAAACCTATTCGCCTTCAGGAGATTAAACATGGGTCCTCAGATCCTCAAAAAGTTCTACAGCTGCACCATCGAGAGCATCCTGACTGGTTGCTTCACTGCCTGGTATGGCAACTGCAAGGCACCACAGAGGGTAGTGCATACGGCCCAGTACATCACTGGGGCCAAGCTTCCTGCCATCCAGGACATCTATACCAGGCGGTGTCAGAGGAAGGCCATAAAAATTGTCAAAGACTCCAGCCACCCTAGCCATAGACTGTTCTCTCTGCTACCGCACAGCAAGCGGTATCAGAGCACCAAGAATAGGACCAAAAAGCTTCTCAACAGCTTCTACCCCCTTCTACTCCTAAACAGCTAATCAAATGGCTACCCAGACTATTTGCCTTACACCCCCCCCCCCCCCCTYTACGCTGCTGCTATTCACTGTTTATTATTTATGCATAGCCACTTTAACTCTACCTACATGTACATATTACCTCAATTACCTCGACTAACCGGTACCCCTTGAATATAGTCTCGCTATTGTTATTTTACTGCTGCTCTTTAAATATTTGTTACTTTTATTTCCTATTTTTTACTTGACACATTTTTCTTAACTGCATTGTTGGTTAATAAGGGCTTGTAAGTAAGCATTTCACTGTAAGATCTACACCTGTTGTATTCGGCGAATGTGACAAATAACATTTGATTAGGTTTATTTGTATAAGATAATCTAACCACCTGACAGGAAAGGCATATCAAGAAGCTGATTAAACAGCAGGATCATTACACAGGTGCACCTTGTGCTGGGGGACAATAAAAGGCCCCTCTAAAATGTGCAATTTTGTCACACAACACAATGCATCAGATGTCTGAAGTTTTGAGGGAGCACGCAATTGTCATGCTGACTGCAGACATGTCATTGAATGTTAACTTCTCTAACATAAGCCACATCCAAAATTGTTTTAGAGAATTGGCAGCACGTCCAACTGGCCTCACAACCGCAGACCACGTGTAATCTCGCCAGCCCGGGACCTCCACATCCGGCTTCTTCACCTGCGGGATATTCTGAGACCAGCCACCCGACAGCTGATGAAACTGTGGGTTTGCACAACAGAATAATTACTGGACAAACTGTCAAATACCGTCTCAGTGGAGCTCATATGCATGCTCGTCGTCCTCACCAGGGTCTTGAACTGACTGCAGTTCGGCGTCGTGACTGACTTCAGTGGGCAAATGCTCACCTTTGATGACCACTGGCACACTGGAGAAGTGTGCTCTCCTCAGATGAATCCCAGTTTCAACTTCACCGGGCAGATGGCAGACATGCGTCGTGTGGGCGAGGGGTTTGGTGATGTCAAAGTTGTGAACAGAGTGCCCGTGGTAGTGGTGGGTGATGGTACGGGCAGGCATAAGCTATGGACAATTAACGCAATTGCATTTTATCGATGGTAATTTCAATGCATAGAGATACTGTGACGAGATCCTGAGGCCCATTGTCCTGCTATTCATCCACCGCCATCACCTTATGTTTCAGCATGATAATGACCTGCCCCATGTCGCAAGGATCTGTACACAATTCCTGGAAGCTGAAAAAGTCCCAGTTCTTCCTTGGCCTGCATTCTCACCGGACATGTCACCCATAGAGCATGTTTGAAATACAACAGCGTGTTCCAGTTCCCACCAATATCCAGCAACTTCACACAGCCATTGAAGACGAGTGGGACAACATTCCACAGGCCACAATCAACAACCCGATCAACTCTATGTGAAGGAGATGTGTTGCGCTACATGAGGCAAATGGTGGTCACACCAGATACTGACTGGTTTTCTGATCCACTCCCCTACCTTTTTTTAAGGTTTCTGTATTAACAGTCATGTGAAATACATAGATTCAGGCCTAATGTATTTCCATATGAACTGTAACTCAGTAAAATCCTTGAAAATGTTGCATTTATATATTTTTTCAGTGTACAATGAATGTTAGCATGAATATTGTTTCCCAAGAAGTAAACTATCTAGCCAGCAAGCTAACCAAAACGTGGCTGATTACCACATGAAAATAATTCACCAATTTCTGCTCAAATTTGACCATATTTAGCTAGCTAGTCCCTTTCTGCCAATTGTACTGTGGACACAAGGTAAGCTCGCTGGATAGCTAGCTAATAAACATTAGCTAGCCCAAGTGTGGTTAAGCTAGCCAAGAACATCCATGATCAACATCTCCCCTGGTGAATTTACATAAATCTGACTGACCACGAATGTCACAGTACAGCACTAGTGAAAATTGAACTCTACTTTGTAATTCCTGACTGGAATAGCTGAATCAAATGTAAAACGTGAAATAGAGTTCCGATTTTTTTCTCAACAGTACAATATCGAGCAGGTGAGCAGATTGTGCAATAAAATTCGATAACTGTGAACTATCATTTCCAAGCATTACAAAGGAGCATGTTGACAGCTAGCTGTGCCTCTGAGTGTTATGTCAAGTATACAAAATCTACCTTGACCATTATATTATTACAGATCATTTTATGATGTATTTAGCTTTTGTATAAATAAAGGTTTGGAAAAACAGGGAAACCTTTGCTTGTGACCTGTAAGTTAAGGGCTAAGGTTTGGAATTGGTTTTACAACAAGAAAACTAAAAACGAGTGCCTAGCAATGTATGCTCGCGCCTCGCTAGAGTGTTTTTATATATGTTTTGCCCATAGTGGCCAATATTCAAGTCGTCTCCCGATGTTCTGGGGACCTGGATGAACGTCAAATTCTACCGTGGATCTGGGGTGACCAGACCAATTTTATTCATACCTACAGTATCTCCCCAGCTTGCCAACGCAACAGCACCCCACTTCTCACACTATATAAAAGTGTCTATATTCAAATAACTTATTCTGGTGCGTGTGTGGGCGTGGGTGCCTGCATGTGTGCATGTGTGTTGATACACAGTTATCTTATTTACATCACGAGCACAGATCGTAGCTGGCCACATACACACACTCTCACATACACAAACTGCTTTATCTTAAAAGAGATGCTCCTGATTTCATGCCTGTGAAACTCACAGCATTATTTCATATTCAGTCACTCGTCACTGACATCCCAGACCACACTTTCAAAACAGAAAGAATCAAGATAACTATATCTTTCAATGTGATTTTCTGTAGTATTGCAGGAATTTGACATGGATTCTAAGCAATTAAAATAATTACATTGTAAAAAGATAAAAACATAACTATGACACTTCTCTAAATGTGGTGAAAATATACAGAATATAGTATGTTAGGCCCTGGTTCACTAAGTGATCCAGACTACAGTAGCAGGGAGCAGCATTCACTAGGATGGTGAAACGTTCTGGAATGTGAGAGATTAAAGTATGCTATAGGCTCTGTATTGGTTTATCCTTGAGGATTTGAGATTAAAGTTGGTCTAAGAGAGTCCAGTAGGGCCCATCATTTTAGAGGAGGATTTATTCAAGTTTAGAACTGATTTAGGAAACCTTGACTACTCACATTTCAATTGGCTGAGTTTAACTTTCAGTCAAAAGTATAATCCGAGTCAGTGTTGGGGTCAATTCCAGTCAATTCAGAAAGTCAACCAAATTCAAATTCTAAATGTTCCTCATTGAAAAGAATAGATGAAAATTGGAATTTGTGTACTTTCGAATTGACTGGAATTGATCCCAACCCTGGTCCGAGTATAATCTGCCATAGCCCTGACCCCTGGGACAAGGATTAGAATCACACTATGATGAAACTGACACATTGCATTACGTGACATTACATGTCACAGGTAGAACACAGTCAAGTGTCCGGTATAACCTTCTCACACTAGACCCTCCTCTCTTTCCTTCTAAAAAACTGCTCTTCTTTCTACCTCTGTGTCAGTGACTATGATCATCCCTGAATGTTCTCTGCCATCCTCTTATGCCCTACCCTCTCTCTGTTTGGCTTGCGCAATTCCCCTCCCCCCAAGAAAAAATATCTATATATTACCATCTCGTTTCCCAACACGTGCCACAATATTGTCTGACACTGACAGATCCACCAAATATGTTTTGTTTGTGTGCATAGCTGGTAACACAGGGATCCTGTCAATACGTCAGGTTGCCTTTCACAACCAATTTGACATGTTTTTTCTTGGAAACGATGAACATTTCACTGTGTCTACCATGCCAACTCAAAGTCCAATTACACCCAAGCTACAAATGTAATTACAGTACCAGATTAAATTGGTCAATTCAATTCATTTTAATTAGGCTTGTTGGGCCAGTCAGATCAAATTTGACTCATCTCTAGTTAATCTCGCCTAATTTGAAACAGGGTAAACATGTCATGATCACCATGCAGTTTCGGGTCAAATCACTTAATACTGATTATGCTATAACATCTGATACGTAAATCAGACAGTATTGTTCATATAAATAGTCAAATACCTAGCAAGCTAGCACACGGTGTCACTGCTGTGCTAGAGGGCGGCGGGGGCGACCAGTACACAATGTCCTTCACCCCCATCTGTTGTGCACATTCATAAGTGTCACACAAGCATGAAGATGTCATGCTCGCGGGGGGTTCATGCAGATACAATGGGATGCTGACGGGGGGGGGGGGGGGGTGAAGGACACAGGAACGCCCCAAACTACAGGCTGCAGATGCACACTATTGCAAGGATCTGGCAACAGGTGTGTGTGTGTGTGTGATATATATACACTACCAGTCAAAAGTTTGGACACACCTACTCATTCCAGGGATTTTCTTTATTTTTACTATTTTCTACCTTGCAGAATAATAGTGAAGACATCAAAACTATGAAATAACACATATGGAATCATGTGTTAAACAAATCTAAATATATTTCATATTTGAGATTCTTCAAAGTAGGCACCCTTTGCCTTGATGACAGCTTTGCATTCTCTCAAACAGCTTCATGAGGTAGCCACCTGGCAGGCATATCAATTAGCAGGTGTGCCTTTGTTAAAAGTACATTTCTGGAATGTCTTTCCTTCTTAATGCGTTTGAGCCAATCAGTTGTGTTGTGACAAGGTAGGGTGGGATACAGAAGACAGCCCTATTTGGAAAAAGACCAAGACCATATTATGGCAAGAACAGCTTGAAAAGCAAAGAGAAACATATCAAACTTGTCACATGCACCGAATACAACAAGCGTAGACTTTACCGTGAAATGCATACATACAAGCCCTTAACCAACAGTGCAGTTCAAAGAGAGTTAAGAAAATATTTACCAATTAGGCTAAAATAAAAAGTAATAATGTAACACAATAAGAATAACAATAACGAGGCTATATACAGGGGCACCGTTACCGAGTCAGTGTGCGGGGGTACAGGCTAGTTGAGGTAATCTGTACATGTAGGTGGGGGCGAAGTGACTATGCATAGATAAACAAACAGTGAGTAGCAGCAGTGTACAAAAGGGAGGGGGGGGGATTAAATGTAAATTGTCCGGTGGCAATTTGATGAATTCTTCAGCAGTCTTATGGCTTGGGGGTAGAAGCTGTTGAGGAGCCTTTTGGTCCGTGCGGTAGCAGAGAAAACAGTCTATAACTTGGGTGACTGGAGTCTATGACAATTTTATGGGCTTTCCTCTGATACCGCTATTATATAGGTCCTGGATGGCAGGAAGCTTGGCCCAGTGATGTACTGGCCGTTCGCACTACCTCTGTAGAGACTTACGGTCAGATGCCGAGCAGTTGCCATACCAGGCGGTGATGCAACCAGTCAGGATGCTCTCGATGGTGCAGCTGTAGACCCTTTTGAGGATCTGGGGACCCATGCCAAATCTTTTCAGTCTCCTGAGGGGGAAAAGGTTTTGTCGTGCCTTCTTCACGACTGTCTTGGTATGTTTGGACCATGATAGTTTGTTGGTGATGTGGACACCAGGGAACTTGAAACTCTCGACCTGCTCCACTACAGCCCCATCGATGTTAATGGGGGCCTGTTTGGCTCGCCTTTTCCTGTAGTCCACGATCAGCTCCTTTGTCTTGCTCACATTGAGGGAGAGGTTGTTGTCCTGGCACCCCACTGCCAGTTCTCAGACCTCCTCCCTATAGGCCGTATCATCGTTGTCGGTGATCATGACTGCCACTGTTGTGTCGTCAGCAAACTTAATGATGGTGTTGGAGTCGTGTTTGGCCACGCTGTCGTGGGTGAACAGGAAATACAGGAGGGGACTAAGTACACACCCCTGAGGGGCCCCAGTGTTAAAGGTCAGCGTGGCAGACATATTGTTGCCTACTCTAACCACCTGGGGGCGGCCGGTCAGGAAGTACAGGATCTAGTTGCAGAGGGAGGTGTTTAGTACCAGAGTCCTTAGCTTAGTCATAAGCCTTGAGGGCACTATGGTGTTGAACGCTGAGCTGTAGTCAATGAACAGCATTCTCACATAGGTGTTCCTTTAGTCCAGGTGAAAGGGCAGTGTGGAGTGCGATTGATATTGCGTCATCTGTGGATCTGTTGGGGCAGTATGCGAATTGGAGTAGGTCTAGGGTGTCCGGGAGGATGCTGAAGATGTGAGCCATGACCAGCCTTTCAAAGCACTTCATGGCTACCGACGCGAGTGCCACGTGGCGGTAATCATTTAGGCAGGTTACCTTCGCTTCCTTGGGCACAGATACTATGGTGGTCTGCTTGAAACATGTAGGTATTACAGACTTGGTCAGGGAGAAGTTGAAAATGTCAGTGAAGACACTTGACAGTTGGTCCACGCATGCTTTGAGTACACGTCCTGGTAATCTGTCTGGCCCAGCGGCTTTCTGAATGTTGAACTGTTAAAAGGTTTTGTTGACATCGGCTACCGAGAGCGTTATCACACAGTCATCCAGAACAGCTGGTGCTCTTGCCTCGAAGCGAGCATAAAAGGCATTTAGCTCGTCTGGTAGGCTCACGTCACTGGGCAGCTCGCGTCTGGGTTTCCCTTTGTAGACGGTAATAGTTTTCAAGCCCTGCCACATCCGACGAGCGTCAGATTCAATCTTAATTCTGTATTGACACTTTTTTTGTTTGATGGTTCGTCTGAGGGCATAGCGAGATTTCTTATAAGCCTCCGGATTAGTCTCCCGCTCCTTGAAAGTGGCAGCTCTAGCCTTTAGCTCGATGCGAATGTTGCCTGTAATCCATGGAATCTGGTTGGGATATGTGCGTACAGTCACTGTGGTTACGACATCATCGATGCACTTATTGATGAAGCCGATGACTGAGGTGGTGTACACCTCAATGCCGTTGGATGAATACCGGAACATATTCCAGTCTGTGCTAGCAAAACAGTCCTGTAGTGTAGCATCCGCGTCATCTGACCACTTCCGTATTGAGCGAGTCACTGGTACTTCCTGCTTTAGTTTTTGCTTTTAAGCAGGAATCGGGAGGATAGAATTGTGGTCAGATTTGCCAAATGGAGTGCGGGGGAGATCTTTATATGCATCTCCGTGTGTGGAGTAAATGTGGTCTAGGATTCTTTTTCTCCTGGTTGCATATGTGACATGCTGGTAAAAATGTGGCAAAACTGATTTAAGTTTGCCTGCATTAAAGTCCCCAGCCACTAGGAGCACTGCTTCTGGGTGAGCATTTTCTTCTTTGCTTATGGCCTTAAAGAGTTGGTTGAGAGCGGTCTTAGTGCCAGCTTTGTTCTGTGGTGGTAAATAGACGGCTACAAATAATATAGTTGAAAACTCTTGGTAGATAGTTTGGTCTACAGCTTATCATAAGGTACTCTACCTCAGGCGAGCCATACCTCTCAACTTCTTTAATATTAGACATTGCGCACCAGCTCTTATTGACAAATAGACACACACCCCCACCCCTAATCTTAGTAGAGGTAGTGTCTCTGTTCTGCCGGTGCATGGAAAATCCCATAAGATGTTACAGTTTTTAATGTCCCATTGGTAGGATAATCTTAATCGTAGGTCATCAATTTTATTTTCCAATGATTGCACGTTCGCAAGAAGAACGGATGGCAGTGGGAGTTTACTCACTCGCCTCCGGATTCTCAGAAGGCTGCCCAATCTGCGGCCCTTTTTCCGGCGTCTTTTCTTCACGCAAAAGGCGTGGATCTTGGCCTTTTCCAGTGAAAGCAGGATATACTTCTCGTCGGACTCGTTAAAGGAAAAAGTGTCATCCAGTCCGCGGTGAGTCATCGCTTTTCTGATGTTCAGAAGTTATTTTCAGTTTTAAGAGATAGTACCAGCAACACTATGTACACAATAAGTTTAAAAAATACGTTTCACAAAACGCAAACAAATAACAAAATAGCACAATTGGTTGGGAGAATGTAAAACGTCAGCCATGTTCTTCCGCGCCATCAAACAAACAGTCCATCATTACTTTAAGACATGAAGGTCAGTCAATCCGGAACTTTTCAAGAACTTTGAAAGTTTCTTCAAGTGCAGTTGCAAAAATCATCAAGCGCTACGATGAAACTGGCTGTCATGAGGACCGCCACAGGAAGTTACCTCTGCTGCAGAGGATAAGTTCATTAGTTGCCAGCCTCAGCAACTGCAGCCCAAATAAATGCTTCAGAGTTCAAGTATAAGACACATCTCAACATCAACTGTTCAGATAAGACTGCGTGAATCAGACCTTCATGGTCAAATTGCTGCAAAGAAAAATTGCCATAAATGTTTAATGCTTTTCGACCTGTCCCCAAATTAATGAAATTGGTTCAGAGTTTGTTTTGATATTTTAACCTGCGTGTCGTGATCACGTTTGGTGTGGGGGGACAAAATACATTTATGCACAATGGCGCGCGGCCGGTTTGGGTTCCGTGTGAAGAGACTTGCTTGGGCCAAGAGACACAAGCAATGGGCATTGGACCAGTGGAAATCTGTCATTTGGTCTGATGAGTCCAAATTTTTGATTTTTGTTTCCAACCGCCATGTATTTGTGAGACGCCGAGTAGGTGAACGGATTATCTCTGCATGTGTGGTTCCCAACGTGAAGCATGGAGGTGGTGTGATGGTGCTTTACTGGTGACACTGTCTGTGATTTATTTAGAATTCAAGGCACACTTAACCAGCATGGCTACCACAACATTCTGCAGCGATACGCCATCCCATCTGGTTTGCTCTTAGTGGGACTATAATTTGTTTTTCAACAGGACAATGACCCAACACACCTCTAGCCTGTGTAAGGGCTATTTGACCAACAAGTAGAGTGATGGAGTGCTGCATCAAATGACCTGGCCTCCACAATCACCCGACCTCAACCCAATTGAGATGATTTGGGATAACTTGGACTGCAGAGTGAATGAAAAGCAGCCAACAAGTGCTCAGTATATGTGGGAACTCCTTCAAGACTGTTGGAAAGGCATTCAAGGTGAAGCTGGTTGAGAGAATGCCAAGAGTGTGCAAAGCTGTCATCAAGGCAAAGGGTGGCTACTTTGAATAATATATTTTGATTTGTTTAACACTCCATATGTGTTATTTCATAGTTTTGATGTCTTCACTTTTCTTCTACAATGTAGAAAATAGTCAAATAAAGAAAAACCCTTGAATGAGTTGGTGTGTCCAAACTTTTGTCTGGTAATGTATATATACAGATGTGCTCAAATTTGTTGGTACCCTTACAGCTCATTGAAATAATGCTTAATTCCTCCTGAAAAGTGATGAAATTAAAAGCTATTTTATCATGTATACTTGCATGCCTTTTGGTATATCACAGAATAAAGCAAAGAAGTTGTGAAGATAGATTTATTATTGCTTATTCTACAAAGATATTCTAAAATGGCCTGGACACGTGTTGGTGCCCCTTAGAAAAGATAATAAATAACTGGATTATAGTGATATTTCAAACTAATTTGTTCATTTAATTAGTATCACACGTCTCCAATCTTGTAATTAGTCATTCAGCCTATTTAGATGGAGAAAAGTAGTCACTGTGTCACGTTCCTGACCTGTTTTCTGTTAGTTTTTGTATGTGTTAGTTGGTCAGGACGTGAGTTTGGGTGGGCAGTCTATGTTTTCTGTTTCTATGTTGGTTAATGGGTACCTAATATGGTTCTCAATTAGAGGCAGGTGGTTTTCATCTCCTCTGATTGAGAATCATATTAAGGTAGGTGTTGTCACATTGTTTGTCGTGGGTGGTTGTCTTCCGTGTCTGTGTCTGCGCACCACACGGGACTGTTTCGGTTGTTCGTTCGTTTGATGTAGTCTGTTCCTGTTCGTGAGTTCTTCGTGTAGTTATGTAAGTTCCATGTTCAGGTCTGTCTACGTCGTTTTGTTATTTTGTAATTTTCCAAGTGTTTTTCGTGTTCGTSTTCGTCTTTAAATAAATTTCAATATGTCATCACACCTCGCTGCATTTTGGTCGAATCCTTGCTCCTCCTCTTCGGATGAAGAGGAGGAAACCGTGTAAACAGGGGAAAAGTTATTCAGAATCCCACCCAACCAAAGAACCAAGCGGCTGGGAGAGCGCAACAACGAAACCAGACTCATGGACATGGAGGAAATATTGGACGGTAAAGGACCCTGGGCTCAACCAGGAGAATATCGCCGCCCCAAAGCTGAGCAGGAGGCAGCGAAAGCAGAGAGCGCGCATGAGGAGCTAGCGCGGGGAAGCAGGAAAAAAGATCTCGCTACACTACGTGGGAGGGATCGACAGGTGGTCGATCGACCCAGGGCGAGTGCCGGAGCCCGCCTGTGATCTCTTGGCGCAGTCGGGAGATACGGCGAATGGGGCAGCACGACGACGCGGTAGGAAGCCTGTGAGTAAACCCCAAACATTTATTGGGGGGCTAGAAGGGAGAGTGGCGAAGTCAGGTAGGAGACCTGCGCCCACTCCCTGTACCTACCGTGGAGAGCGAGAGTACGGGCAGACACCGTGTTACGCAGTAGAGCCACTGTCTCCTTACGTGTGCATAGCCCCGGTGCGGTTATCCACCTCCCACTGGCAGGCTAGATTGAGTATGAGCCGGATGTCATGAAGCCGGCCCTACATATCTTGGCCACAGTGCGTCTCCTCGGGCCGGCTTACATGGCACCAGCCTTACGCATGGTGTCCCGGTTCGCCTGACATACCGGGTGCGGTGTATTCCACCTCCCCGCACTGGTAGAGCGACGGGGAGCATTCAACCAGGTAAGGTTGGCAGGCTCAGTGCTCAAGGGACCAGTACGCCTGCACGGTCCGGTATTTCGGCGGCCACCTCCTCGCCCCAGCCTAGTCCACACAGTGCTACACCACGCACCAGGCTTTCCAGTGCGTTTTCAGAGCCTGTTCTCTCCACGCACTTCTCCTATGGTGCGTGTCTCCAGCCCAGTGCCTCCAGTTCCGCAGCCACGCATAAGCCACCTGTGCGTCTCCAGAGCCCTGTAAACACTGTTTCTCCTTTCTGTACTCGTCCTATGTGCGTGCCCTTCAGCCCGCAGTGCCTACCCAGGTGCGGTACACGCACCAGGCAAATAGTACGCTTTGAGAGTCCATGGTGCCCTGTCCTGCTCCCCGCGACTAGCGATCAAGGTGCAGTGTCCTTAGCGCGGTCCTCCAGTTCCGGCCACCACGCACCAGGTCTACAGTGCGCCTTATCCGGCCAGAGCCATCCGTCTCCCCAGCGCCATCTGAGCCCGCATCCGTCTCCCCAGCGCCATTCGCTGAGCCATCCGTCTATTCTCTTTTCATCCCCCATCATCACGATGCTTGATGTCCATAGCCGTCTCCCTCCAAGCGCCATCTGAGCCATCCTGTAGCCCATGTGTCATAACCGAAATCCTATTGAGAGCACCCGAATCCCTGTCCTGTCCCACCCTTCAGCCGATAGCAGTCAAGCCCAGCTAGCAGCCATCTCCAACAGGAATCTCCAGAGCCGCATCCAGACAGATCTGCCAGAACCGGCCACCTATGACAAAGATTGCCAGGAGCCGGCCAACCGAGACAGGAATCTGCCAAGAGCAACGATGCCAAGGCCAAGATGAGATCTGCCAGCATAGTTTGACCCAGTGAGCCTTTAATGATCGATCCAAGCCGTCAGCCAGCCGTCTAATGCGTTCTAGAGCCTTGGCGCAGTCACAGTTCAGCTGAGTCCTATTGAGGCGTTCCAGACCGCAGCCATCATTAGCGTCTAGGAGCCGTCATGCGGCCCACCTCATTGTGAGGACAGCCAGAGCCTACACCTCTTGGCCTTCCTATTAGTTGGGCTTTTAAAATGTGATGACGGTGTCAACTACAGGTTTGTGCCACCAATTAAGCCATGAAGCCACAGAGCCACTTGTCTTTGTTGAAGTAATTTTGGGACCTGGGGGGAATGTTCAACCTCAATTGTACTTCCAGTATTGATGGTATTTATCGATGGTCTTTTAATTTTGTTTGTTGAGGGTTTTCACCAACATTTATAAAAATAGTTCCTAACCGTGCCCAAATTAATTTGAGTCAGTCAGTCTTTATACCAGTCCAACCTCCACCGCGTGAGCATAACAGGAACAGCGTCCCAAGCCTCCGACCTCAGCGAAGCCATGAGCGTGCCTCTAGACAAACCCAATGTCGAGCGTAGCCAATACTTATGCCTCTGCCAGAGGCCGTCAGCCCAAGCCCGCAACCCTTAAAATGCAGCGCCAATCAGATCGCCAGGAGCAGCCGGTTCCTTTCGACCCGACCACAGAACGACCCTGGTCAGCTAGAGCCATAGCGTCTCAAGCCGTCAGCTAGCCCAATCTGAGCGGTCCAGAGCCTGGTCACAACCTGATAGCTGCATCCCTCAGCTCACTAGAACCACCACTCGAGTGTATCACTCGCATACAACTGCCGCCCACTCCAGCTGTCAGAGCTGTCCGCTGTCCGAGACGGTGGCCCTCGATGCCGGAGTATGGCCCCCTCAGCCTTGAGCTAACGCTCACCTTATCCATTGAGCATGAACAACCTCAAACCAGTCTCTATCCCCCTGAAGCGAGACCCCTCTCATAAGATCACCACTGTACCACTGACCACATACTGTCCCCTGGAGCCGACTCTTGTCCGGGAGCTGTTCTCCCTTATTTGAAGGATTACCCGGTAATTAGCGTGGGTTGGTTAGCTATAGCGTCTCCAAAGGTAAGGGAGGAAACTCGGAGACTATCCGCGTTATGGCCCCAGAAGTGGATCATCATCTGAGGCCGAATGACGTGTTTAATGCTTGTGTATGTTGACTATGTGGGGGACCTGCGCCCAGAGCGTGAGCACCCAGCACGTGCGTGCATGATGCCCACCCCTGACCGCTCCCCTAGGTTTACCTTTGTTGCTGGTGACGCGCCTCGCAGAGTTCGCTCACACACTTAAGGCCGCGGAGGGGGTTATTGTTCACGTTCCTGACCGAGAATTCGTATAAATCAGTAGTATAGAATGTATATATGGAAGTGTGTGTGAAAAGAGAATATTGAGTCGAGTGACTTGGAAGCTATTTGGAGTTAGGAGCTATTCGTAGCGTGGGCCGAAAGCTATTGTTCTTTGTCTATGTTATCTATGTTGAGCTTTTGCTAAGTATATGTCACCCGGGCCCCTCTCGCCGTACCTAGATTATGGTTCTCAATTTTAAGTGCAGTGTTCGTTCCCTTCATTCTAGCCGTTTTACCCTAGGAAATTGTTGAGAGATCAATATTAAAGCACGTGAGGTTTGTATTGGAGTGTCCAAGAGCAGGTCTGAATTAGGTCTGGCCGAGCTGGTGGGAGTGTTGTCGTGCGTGAGATGTCTTGATGTAGCGTGGTCTGCACCTACACACTCTATGGGACAACTGTTTCGGAATTCTTGCTCGATCCTGCTTGATTTTAGTTCTGTCTCCTTTTGCTGAAGTTCTTCTCTGTTACTTATCGTAACTTCCACTGTTACAGTCTTCTCTACGCGTTTTTTTATTTTCTTGTAACTTTCCCATACTCCTCGTTTCTCGTGCTTCTCTTCGTTCCTTTAAACTACTACATCTTCAACTCATGTCCCCCACTCCACCTTCGTCCTGTCTTCCCCATTTTTCGTTCTAATCCCTCCTGCTCCTCTACTTCTGGATGAAAGAGAGAGGACAACCTTTCATACACTCTTCTGTCTTGTATCTATTGTATCGCACACAACTTTTACACTTGTCCCACCATGAAAAGCCAAAGGAAGAGTGATTCGTTCCCTGTATGCCCTCTCGAGATCAGAAATAAAATCATGACCAACCTCATGCTTATAAGGTACAAGGGCTACCAAGATCCCTCTCTCCAACGCCCTCGCTTCGTATGTTCGCTCTTGCTGACAACAATGCTGTCAATATCATTTTAAGTACCTACTTCAAGCCCCATTAATACTTGTACGCAACTCCCTGGCGCATTGCCGCCAAGACGATAGATCTCTCCCAACTTGAACAGAAGGATAATGCCCGAAGGTCGGTATGAAACAATAACACTAAGTAAGGTGGCGATAACTGCCAACAAGAATACAAGCGAACTCCAAGGTGAAGTAACGTCAGATTATTCTGATCGCACCATCCTGCTCTCGCTCTTGAGCTGAAACTTGCGCTTCCATTGCGTAGAATCGATCCAGCGTAGACTCCATTTTCAGATCATACGATCATAACTATCTATAAATCTCTGCTCCCCATCGACTTCGGATCTACTTCCATCATCTAATTCTCATCTCATCTGTACAAGCCACAATCCTTCTGGGAGAATGTCCTTTGGACAGATGAGTCAAAACTGGAGCTTTTTGGCAAGTCACATCAGCTCTATGTTCACAGACGAAAAGAATAAGCTTTCAAAGAAAAAGAACACCATACCTACAGTGAAACATGGAGGCTCGGTTATGTTTTGGGGCTGCTTTGCTGCACCTGGCACAGGGTGCCTTGAATCTGTGCAGGGCACAACGAAATCTCAAGACTATCAAGGCATTCTGGAGCAAAACGTACTGCCCAGTGTCAGAAAGCGCTGTCTCAGTCGCAGGTCATGGGTCCTCCAACAGGATAATGACCCCAAACACACAGCTAAAAGCACCCAAGAATGGATACGAACAAAATATTGGACTATTCTGAAGTGGCCTTCTATGAGTCCTGATCTGAATCCTATCGAACATCTATGGAAAGAGCTGAAACTTGCAGTCTGGAGAAGGCACCCATCAATCCTGAGACAGCTGGAGCAGTTAGCTCAGGAAGAGTGGGCCAAACTACCTGTTAACAGGTGTAGAAGTCTCATTGAGAGCTACAGAAAATGTTTGATTGCAGTGATTGCCTCTAAGAGTTGTGCAAAAAAATATTAGGTTATGGGTTCCATCATTTTTGTCCATGCAATTTTCATTTGTTTTATTATTTACAATATGTTGAATAAAAAAATCTAAAGCAAAGTCGGATTTCTATTAAATATGGAATGCACAATGGTGGATGCCAATTACTTTTGTCAGTTTCAAGTTATTTCAGAGAAAATTGTGCATCCTTTGTTATTTGTGGAAGGGGTACCAACAAATTTCAGCAGTCTGTATATATATGCTTGTGTATGTCTGTGTACCTTGCATGCACAGCCAGGTCACCCATGATACAAGTCAGTATTCGACTTCCATCCATGTCGGGAGAGGACGTGGAAGCCGGCCACTAGGGGCAACAGTGAGTGCTGTTACCTTCAAGTAGGTTTCGGTTTTGCTAGGACTTTGTGGATGGGGATGGCAGATGACTGTAAGCATCTGACTCTGATTAGAAAGTTGTTTTTGATATTTTAGTTTTAAGCCCTATCCCCTACCTTAACTATTCTGAGTTAATGCCTAACCTTTGAGGTAATTCCTGAACTTAACCTTAAACACTTTTTAGCTTCTGGGCCAGAGTAGCAGGAAGTTTACTCTGGGCACGCTTTCATCCGAACGTGAAAATGCTGCCCCCTATCCCAAACAGGTTAACCACTCGGAGTTAATGCCTAACCTTTGAGGTAATTCCTGAACTTAAACTTAAACACTTCGAAATTTGACTTTTAGAACAACTTCGAAATTTGACGTTTGGGGATGAATGTCTAATTCTGATGTGAGCCTGTGAGAGCTGGTGTTATGGTGTGGTGTCCTCAAAATGAAACATTAACCACAGATTTAAACATAAACAAATACATTTGGAGTACCATGACATGAACTGGTATGGGTCTGTAATATAATACATCCACAAAAGAGGACGGCAAAGAACAAATACAAACGCATTTAATAAAAAAGACCACTGTAATCTTTGTATTGGATATTGTAATCTATTTCATCTACATATCAGAAACAAAGACCAGCAAGACAACTTACTTCACAGCTGTGGCCTATGATGAAATGTTTAGCCCCAGACAAAACGATGCGCATTGGTGCTGGAGGTGGCTTGTAAAACGCACCCTATCAGATTAGAAGTCACAATAACACAAGTCGCAGCAATGGGAACTCTTGTCTGTGCTTTAGCAAATATGCTCAAGAGACATGAACGACTACGCATGGTTTCATTCACAGACATAACGAAACATTGACTACACCGGATATTTGCCTCAAAATACCGTGATTAATTATGATGTATTACCTCCAACAGATAAATGACCTCCCCATACAAACACGTTTCTGTTACCACACCTCTACATAGGATAAATGACGAAGATTACTTTAATTTTCTTATTCATCACTATGCATGCAATAGGCTACCTCCCCTTTACAACTACGACTGTAAAGCAACACTTTACCTTCAAGTCCCATTGTAACAGTCTCGTGGCCTCCCGAGTATCCTTTGAAGTATATAATGTAGGCTATCTGTTCAGCGCAGGGTGTTTGGAAAGAGTATGGAATAAAAGTCAGCCGGTACATTTTATGTTAACAATATAGTACCAGCAGTAGAAGTGCCCTGTTCTTACCTTAAGACACAAATCCAGGGGGAAAGGACTAAAACGGTTATTTGGGAGATTACGTGTTTCTTGTTTCCCTCATTCTCTCCCTCCCTTTTACCAGTGCACTCGACCTCAAGGAGCGGATACAAACAGAGTGCACCGTTAATAGCGTATATGCTACAAACATTTTATTGTTGGCCTAATACAGTCATCATTATGCTAATAGTTTTAAAAAGGCAGAAGAGTTGGATTTCCCATATTAGGTTTACAAAATAGTTTGCATTGTGTTTGGTAGGCTATTCGCGTTATTGATTAAATCTCCATATTTGTTTAATCCAATGCAAACTAAGCTACACATTTATCAACTTTGATGCTCCATTTAAATAAATATCCAACTCAATCTCCGAAGAAAACACCATAACTGGCCATAACTGCATCATAAGAATGGTAACAGGAACGGCGTTTGGAGTGAAGGAGTGGGCGGGAGGCCCAGAGTATTAGTTATTTTAACGTGATGAATCAGTGGACCAAGTCACTTGGCAAGTGCCTCCCACGATGCTAGTCTCACGCAGGTGAAACTGACAGAAGGTTACGGTAGGTTTGAACTAGAACAGTGTTGTCATCTTTGGAGATTGACGTTTGTGGAGACAGGGGATGAGACGCGCGCGCCAACAGGATACATCAATCAAAAACGTACCTACAATGAATTAACAATTTCAACATAAGCCTCTCCAGTCGACAATACTACTGATCGAATTGTGTCTTCCTTACACACAAGGTGTGTGTGTACAGGATTAAATAGCATTTTGTCTCTTTTCTTTTCCTTTCATCATCAGCGAAGTAAAGATTAGAGAGGAGATTGTGAGAGCTCCCTTTAGAAGGCACAGGGGATCTTCATTCCTCTGCCTTTGTGATGATATTGATGATGATGATGGCCAAGTGGACAGTTTGATTTTTTGTGTGGCAAGCTAGTTATAAAGAATCAATATTATATCAAGGGGCAACTTTTGTGATAAAGGACTTTAGCCACTCTAGCTATTCATCATAAGTCTGTAGCAAAGGCACAATAGGTCCAAAACTAAATGATAAAATTGCTCTAAAGAGCCTGCTTCTTATCTCTCTATACCAGGGAATGGGGACACGCCGATCGAACAGTAGCTGGTATACTCCTTGCAATTATCAATAGCTGATTTTGTCTTTCCTAGGCTGCATCTATTAATTACCAGATAATAACATCCTTTTGGACATAAATTCTAAGGGGGAGATGGAATTTTCTTACAAATTGCTCATGGATGACCTTTGTTGTCAATGAAAATGATCTCACTACAGTTAGACATAGGGAAAAGACCCAGTCCAATGCAATGAAAACACTCAGCGGTAGGCCTGTCTTGAAAGCAAACCCGAGGATCCCCTAACAAGGTGCACTATAGAAATTAAACGATAAACTAAGAATGTCACTTATAATCTTAATTCTTAGGTTAACTGACTATATTAACCTACATTATCAGATAATTTGCACTTGCTGAGAGGGCAGCTGTTTGATATAGGACAATAGGAAAACTGCACTTATTGTTGTAATTTTTTTTTTTGAGGGGTTATATTTAAATGAGCTATATAGAATTTCACAGTAAGATATATTTCAGGTGTTTGAATGGCATCCATGCACGACGGGGAAATTGTTAATTTCGTGTGTTCGTTTCTGGCATCGAGGAAGAGAAACAAACTGATAGTTACTATGCCGACTAATGACATAAAATAGAAACTAACATGAATTATTATTACCGTTTTCTATGTGATTAAAACAAATCTGAATTTTGAAAATCGATAAAAAAAAATGTTGGACGTGTAACGCATAGCAGAGTATGACAAATATGTTCAACACAGGTGTTTGTCACTCATCAGCCCTTCCTCGAATGAACCCCTCCTCATCGCTCCTCAATTCCCACCCATGCAAAGTAGGCTACTAGGCTACAATAGAAAATTCACAATTGGCAAGATAAATTTAGCCAGGGCGTTATTTAACACAGGAGAAACAACCGAGGGGTATATATAAACACGCTATATATTTCACAGATGAAAATAGCATATATGATTGTTGTTATAGGCCACCTATCTTGAAACTAAAAACACACCAAACATGTAGATTGTAGGATGCTGCAAAATAAAGGCCGCTATAGGTGGATATTTTTTAAGTGTAAGAATAAGTATTCAAAAGGACAGTAGGCCTCCAGCAAGCATCACCGGAGTCAAATGGTACCAATGAAAACAAAATATGGAACTTCTTAGATCAACATTTGTTTCCAATGTTTTCTTCCACACTTATGTACATTTAAAAAAACAAAAAATACACTATCTATATATAAAATATAGAGCAAAATCGTTCGCAATAAATGCAATGTTAGAAGCTACAGGGAAACGAAATCTAATCAGATATCAGAAAGTCAGACCCATTTTAGTTCATGTATTTACTACACCTTAGACAACCCAATGATTCGATGGTGGATATTTGGAAACATATGATATCAAATCGCTCCGTCGTGGATCCATAGCCTGGTGAAGCTTTTGACTTTAACTGTAACGGTGTGTACATCCTAGCGGTCGCTCAAGGCAATGGGCTGAACTAGCCCAAGGTTTAACTCTCTCACACACAGCGCAAGTCCCCACACACGGAGCTAAAGGCGAGGGCAACAACGGCTACATCAACCTCGCCGAGCATGCGTCCTGTTTAAATCAAGTGAAGTCAACACATTTCATGTCCGACATATGAGAACTAGATCGATCAGGAAAAAAATCTAAGCTCTTTGAAAGGACCGGGTCTTTGGCGAGCAACTGGCGGAGAGAGGGATCTCTATATTTT